>NW_012042310.1:0-2078 GCF_000956235.1 Wasmannia auropunctata
GCCTAAGTGACTGGAGTTCAGACGTGTGCTCTTCCGATCTGGAACTACGAATTACATGTGCAAACAATGGTGAGTTCATAAAATTAGGCTTAGATGCCTAATAAAAAAGCTGTACGTTCTTGAAAATTTGTTACGATGTGTGCGTGAGATATCGATATGGTAGTAAATATGAACACATCACTACACACTACATCAATATTGCACGCATACTCACAAATCGTCAATAAAACAGCGAATTTTTGGAGTTTGATTTCGGGTTTAGGATCCCCTTAAAAACTCTTTCTAACAATAAGGTACTTCAAATTATATCGTAAATTCCCGGCCATAATTAGGAAAAATGTTAAAAATTATCTTTATTGTGTGTCTTTATACTTATTAAAAGATGACGTACTAATATAATCAGAATTTTTCTGGATACACTGCAATTCTTAAATTACATCCAATCCACGTTCACAATGTGTAATGTGACAAAATTGTTTTAACCTTTAAACTAGGGCTGTTACTTTTTGCTCACTTCGAATATTCGATTAGCTTCCGACGTTAACTTCGATCTTTCGAAGTTTAAAGTGCCTTAGATCAAGCTTCTAAACTTCGAAGTTTCAAGTTTTGAAAAATACATTAAAAATTTGAATTTTCTTAATTAGATTGTTTTATTGATCATTATCTTTCTTTATTTACACATGTATCCAGTTTAATTATTAATTTGTAATATTTCAGGTTATAAATACTTTCAAATTTTTTAGGAATAATTTTGTATATATATATATATATTAATTTTTTTATTTACAATATTTGTAAATTTTCTGAATAAATTTATCATTTGCACGAATGTATTTTTCGAAATTTCGAAACTTCGAAGGCACCTTAAACTTCGAAGCTTCTAAAGAATTCGAAGATTTTAATACTGAAACTTTGAATCTTTGAAGCTTTGAATTTCGAATGTCGAAGCTTTCGAAGCAAATCACCAGCCTTACTTTAAACCACTATATCGGTCTCACAGATCGCGCTATATATTGAAACATTACTTAAACAATTTTCTTATTTGTCTTAATAATTGTCATTTAAATATATTTTATTTCTATTGTATATAAGATTTTTTGTTAATCCTCACATTAAAACATAGTTTTTCTTTTCCCCATCAGCAAATATTCAGAAAACATACATTTTTATTGTAATTAACTTATAAAATTAGCGGAAACATAATAGCGGTCTGTCAGACCGACATTGTGGTAGTGTGATTTTTTGGGCGTGGTGATTTAAAGATTAAGTCTCTTTCCCATGACGTCATGAACGCAAAAAAAAACAACAGTATTGCAGGTTTCGATTGTGAGTATTTTAAAGCGTCCAAAGACATCGAGCATGGACTGCGCCATCCGTATCTAAATAATTATCAAACGTCAACAAAAATGAGAGAGAGCGGAGCGTGAAGACAATCTTCCACTTTTTCTCTCTTTTATTACACTGTTGAATAAAAAAAGATAGAGGTCATCATTTTCGTGTCCTATTTATCTTATTTTTGTCAACCAATTTTACATGACGCAGGTCATACTTTCTCGTCTTTAGTTTTGAAGGTCTCACGAAAAAGATCGGAATGGCCGCTTTCAGGTTTTCAGGTTTCTCTATTATTACATATGGCGCACCAATCAAAAAACGCTCCCTTTTCCGCTTTTATATATCATAAGTTTTAACTCTTACTTGAGGAACTCTATTGTTTAATAATTTGGCCGGGACGGACGTGTTTTACTACGATTCAACTATTGCATCTGCATCCTTATAAAAAATTTTTTTGAAAGTGCATACTTTGTCTGATTTTATATTTTTATTTGACTTTTGTATACATCTCTCGATTGACTTTTGCACCATATCTCAACTTTGTAATAGTAATTGAATAATAAGACATCATACATAATTTTTATTTAACTTGACGCCATTTACTGATATCAAGTCATTTATACAGGTAATAGTAATATACGTATCACTGAAGTAAAGTTAGTTAACATCAAAGTACAAAGAAGGATACCATTTAAGTTTTATCTTATAAAAAATTATATTTAATTTGGATACAAGTTTTTTTTCAA
>NW_012042311.1:0-370 GCF_000956235.1 Wasmannia auropunctata
TAACTTAGGCGAGGGGAGTGAAGCTGAAATGCGGGGGGAGATTTAACTCCCTATATTGGTCCCAGTTCACCTCCTCCGCAGCAAAAGCATAGGAATACTCGGTCTATTATATATGTGTTGCACGGATACGAGAACTATATCATTGCGCTTGCGCAAATTAACAGCCAATCAAATTTACAGAGGTCATTTACTTCGTCGCACCGTCTCTCAGTGGCTTAGTTTACACTGAGCATTTAATACGCGTACTAACTAGTAACTTTCTATTAAATTTTTTTAATTTCGACGATGCATATAAACTTATACATGATATATGTATTTAATTAATCATATTAATGCATAGTGTATCAGCCTGTCTCTTATACACATCTCT
>NW_012042312.1:0-415 GCF_000956235.1 Wasmannia auropunctata
GAAGCTTTGGATCGAAAGGCCGGGACTCCCGCTTTCTTTCGATCTCAAAGAGCCGAGCTCGCTCTGTCAGAGGGTACAGGTATTTCAAAACACTCTCGGAATAGTGGCCTGGAGAAGCTTGCACTATCCCAAGAGCAGGGAGAACTCGCTGGAGACCACCCACGGAGCCCTAGATATAGCGGGCGTGAGTGAATCTTAATTACGAGAATTGTGTGGGGTTACACTAGGCTGATATGAGGCTGCAGCTCCCACTGCTGCAGTTCCGCGAAGAATGGTGCCCTGAAATGCTTAGGCAAGAGGCTCGATAAACGTCGACTCGAAGGAAGTTTCTTAGAGAGTTCTTTTATTCGGTTTACGTACAGGCGGGAAAACGGTTACTCGAGAGCGACAACAGAACGACTAGTAATAAAAATTG
>NW_012042313.1:0-715 GCF_000956235.1 Wasmannia auropunctata
AAAAAATGCGTTAAATTAATACATAAACTGTTTTATTTATTTTAAAATAATATATATTATAATAAATACAAGTAATTCATGACAATATAAATATAAGAAAAATATATAAATAATACACTTGTTATCTCTTATCTATCTTTATGTTTAAATAAGGTAATTGAAATAACTTTAAAGGAATTAGGGCTTGTCAAGAATAAATCAACAATAACGCCAATGCAAACCAACACCGGATGTTGTTGTGTAATCGTTTTTACAATATCCAGCCACACGCAAATAGCCACATGCGCGCCGCATTTCTGTTTGTCTTGAAACACAGTTCTTTACAAGAGGCCGATATCCACTTATAACGAATTAAATTCACCGGCAATTTAATTTCTTTACCGCTAACATGCATCTACAATAAGAATCCATTTCTCCTAAATCTATTAATAAATTTATTGCAAAATACATATTGTATATTGTTTATATATTATTAGTTATTGCAAAGAATATCATCACACATACCTCGGTAGGGGAATGGTAGGACGCTCGCCCGATAAATAGAGAGATCCGGGTTCGATTCCCGGATAAGGTAATATTTTTCGCAATTTATTTTAATTAAGGTAGTACACTCGCGACAATACTATCCAAAAGTTAGGTCCCATCGCGTGCTCGGTGGCAATACTTCCATTCCCACCAGTGAGAGAAAACATTTGGTTGTACATACCTGTCCATA
>NW_012042314.1:0-312 GCF_000956235.1 Wasmannia auropunctata
TGTTTGATTAAAAATAATATAATACACGTAGGTTACTGATCGAGATAAGTTATATTATTCGACTAATACGATACTATAATAACGGCTTTCCGTAAAGCTAGCTTGTAATTTTGTTTCGCGCAAATGAGAACTGCAAATGTTAAGTTAACATGAAGAGTAGAGGACTGATACTTCGCAATATTGCAAAAATCTGTATATTTCGTAAGTTGTTTATGAATAGAACATTGAACAATTTGTTATCAGCTAATGACTGCACAGATAATAAATAATTGACCTATTTAAAAATATATCTATACACCTGGCGGAGATACC
>NW_012042315.1:0-528 GCF_000956235.1 Wasmannia auropunctata
GCCCGCTCAGAGATGTGTATAAGAGACAGCACTTACACTCAGCGTGGCTCATTAGCTCTTTTTATTATACGTATTTGAATGAAAGATATTTGTAAATTTGTTTTTAAGTTTATTTTTAATAGCAATAAAATATGAATTATAAATTTCATACTTCGTTTTTAGTAGTTGCAGTATTTCGATCACACATGTTTATAAATTGTATATTATTTGTGTGTACTTTTTGTGACACTCAAATAGTAATTCACCCAATAAATAGCGTTATACTGCCAGTTTGTGTCTTAATAGAACTTCAGTTCTTTTACGTAAACTGTAGATACTGTAGAGTAGTTAGTTAGAAACTGTAGATAGTGAGTTTTGCGTATTTGTTTGTAATTATTGCAACTGCGCACTTGCGTATGAGCAAAAAAGGGGATATGTAATTTGTGTAAAAGCTATTCTATTGGTTGATGGATATCCTTGGATTGGTAATGAGTTTCTAAAAACAAAATCCATTTTACACTACTTAAAATGGAGTGAATCATTTTAATA
>NW_012042316.1:0-450 GCF_000956235.1 Wasmannia auropunctata
CCAAAAGAATAATCGTACTCTCACACTTTTCTGGGTCCCCTCGCACAAGGGCATCCCAGGTAACGAGGTGGCGGATCGAGCAGCGAGAGAGGCATCCAAAAATGGCCACAGAGCAGATTTCAAAATCCCTCATGAGGATCTATACGCAGAAGCCAAGCGACTCTTGGACCGAGGCATGGTCTCTTATTTGAAAGAAGCGGCCAGAAGTACCGGTGCTCAATACTCTGAACTATACAAACCACTATCGTCTAAACCTTGGTACTTCAAGATTCCATTAAACAGGCATCAAATTGTACTCATCAATAGACTCAGGAGCAACCACTACAACTTAAATTTTAGTCTTTACAGAAAAAATATGGCTTCTTCACCCGCCTGCGATTGCGGAGACTCAATACAAGACATTAATCACATTCTTTTCTATTGTCCCAACACACGGAATAAAGCCACTCC
>NW_012042317.1:0-388 GCF_000956235.1 Wasmannia auropunctata
TCTTCGTCATAGTTTTCTGATTACCAACTATAAATTTAAATTACATATTCTGCTGCGCGAGACATAAATGCGTTTCTTATTGTATGAATTTCAGAGACAGTTTTACTTTGTTTTTGTAGATTCTCTAGGAAACTGTGAAAATTATACTTGAAGATACATTGGAAATGCCACTCAACTAGTGAGTATTAAGCGACAGCATAAACACATAGATAATCTTGATTAGATTGCTTTTTCTTCGCGGAATTTTTATTTATGCATACGTATTATTACAAGGCGTAAACGGTTGTAAATGACTATCCTTACGATATTGAGTCTTTATATGTAGTCTCAAATGTATTTCACAGACGCTTATTTACATGACTTTTAACAATACATATCGACTGGCATT
>NW_012042318.1:0-394 GCF_000956235.1 Wasmannia auropunctata
TTCGTCTCACCGGAACTCCTCGTCTCGGGAATGGCAGCTCGATCACGGCTATCTCTCAATGGATCCTCTCAGGCTATTATTACAATTTTCAGGCTCGCACTCTGTCCTGCGTCCTTCCAGCGACAATGCCACAGCACAAGTGTCGAGTGCTGCTGCTTCCGTGATCTCGCCGGTGGGCCCACTTGACAGATCCTTCCGCGCCCCTAATTGGCGGGCGCGCGAGCTCGCGACTTCCGCGAATCGCGTGAGGTGCATAGCGCCGCGGGTCCTGTGTCCCCGCGCGCGACATTTAAATTAGCGGCGGTGTCCTTCTCGTCGGCGGTGCCACCAGGTGCGCTCCCGTGTAGGCACGCTCAGGCGGCTCACCCTCAGGAACAGACTCTATTGAGGGGCC
>NW_012042319.1:0-356 GCF_000956235.1 Wasmannia auropunctata
CTCTAACTCCCGTAACAGGGGTACAAGGCCCTCTCGAAAACGCGAATTATCACATACGCAAGGACGGGAACGACACAATTACACGAACTGGCTTGGCTATGGCGTTCGGCGGGCGCGTAGCGCGGCGGTCCTGTAACAAAATATCTCGATACGCGAAGTCAGACGGGGCGCCGGGATATACGGAATCTTCATCGGCTATAGCCGAGTCACAAAACGAGAACGACAAGTATGAACGCGTGTTCCTCGCGGCCTGTCTGACACAAGGGAAAATCGGCGGCTTTACATAGGTGCGTTCGTCTCACCGGAACTCCTCGTCTCGGGAACGGCAGCTCGATCACGGCTATCTCTCAATGGAT
>NW_012042320.1:0-1089 GCF_000956235.1 Wasmannia auropunctata
TCCCCGCCCCCGCGCATCCCCGCACCTACGACGCGGTTCCCCCGTCCCGCGCATCCCGCACCCACAACGCGGTTCCCCTCTCCCCGCGCATCCCGGACCTACAACGCGGTTCCCCGTCCCGCGGACCCCGCGCCAACGACGCGGTTCCCCCCTCCCCGCGCATCCCGCACCCCGCGGTTAGGCCAGCTGAGCGAGCGGCTTTCCGCGGCTTCCCCCTCCCCGCGGACCCCGCATCGGATCGTGAACGTTCTGAGCGGTTTCCCCTCCCGCGGCTTCCCCTCCCGCGGCTTCCCCGCGGACCCCCTCCCGCGGACCCCCGCGGACCCCCCTGCCCCTCACCCCCTCTCGGAGCTCCCTAGTTAGAACCCGCCTATTATATCTACTAATAATTAACAATAAAAATAGCAAGTGTATTAAGCGGGCGAGTATTACATTCGAAAATACAAACGGAAATACGATAATCGACGGGAATACTTGAGACGCGCAACAATGCAGCGTCTCACCTCGACGTGACAGAGACTCGCAATTCGCGCGTTTCACGATCGTATGACAAGGTCGTGTCTCGGAAAACGGAAAATTAAGAGCGGTTTCCCTTTCGGCGGTACGACTCGCAGATTACATGCCCATCCGCGTGACATGCGAAATCGGACAGCATGCAGTGCGGGCGTGATATTCGCGAGTACGCCGACGCGGAGCGCTCGGCGTACACGGGCAAGCGGGATCGACACAGCAAAATCGAAACTCGGGAACGAATATGTCCCGCGGGATCCCGTGATCCCGTAAACTTCCTCTAACTCCCGTAACAGGGGTACAAGGCCCTCTCGAAAACGCGAATTATCACACACGCAAGGACGGGAACGACACAATTACACGAACTGGCTTGGCTATGGCGTTCGGCGGGCGCGTAGCGCGGCGGTCCTGTAACAAAATATCTCGATACGCGAAGTCAGACGGGGCGCCGGGATATACGGAATCTTCATCGGCTATAGCCGAGTCACAAAACGAGAACGACAAGTATGAACGCGTGTTCCTCGCGGCCTGTCTGACACAAGGGAAAATCGGCGGCTTTACATAGGTGCGTTCGTCTCA
>NW_012042321.1:0-459 GCF_000956235.1 Wasmannia auropunctata
TCGCTAGCGATCGAATAAAAAATCGGAAAACTTAATTTCATAAGACTTTTAATAAATTCTTTATATCTATTTTTCTTTGTTTTGTCATATTAATTTTATTATATTAGTTGCGTTTCTCATATGGATCTTATACAGTGATGGGAGAAAGTTCCGTAACGGTCAAATATCTTGGAAAATAATGATTATGAAAGAAAATGTTTAATGCAAAAGTTTTAGTATATCAAGTGATCTATTATATGGTTATATTGAAATGACCTTTATGTGACCTTGAAAGACACCGTGAAGATCAACTTTGAAATTGTTGAATTATGTAGATATGGGTGAACGATAATGTACACGAACTTTATCATTTGATAAAGGAACAGAACTATTTATTAGAGACGATGCTCTCAGCACGTGCTCGATACAACGACTGACTATAATGGCTGCGATCGACACACACACACAAGTAGAAAGAAA
>NW_012042322.1:0-628 GCF_000956235.1 Wasmannia auropunctata
TCTTGGCCGACAGGGATACGCATTGCTACACCAGCGTGTCGTCGATCTTGAAGAAGACGTCCTGTTTCTCGTGCACGTTGGACACATCGAAAAATAACATTTGCTGCGGGATGTCGTCGTCCGGGGAATCGGTCCACGTACAGACGTGCCGCAGCTCGAGCGTTTTCTTCCGCTACTCCGTACATGATTATCATGTCGGTGTATTCTCGCGATGAATACTCTGCCATTTCAGCACAATTTTTTATTGCACTCACACTAGCAGGTAGACTGCAGAAAGGCTGCGCAGCTATTGCTACTGAGCAACAAATGAAAATCTCAACAAATGAAAGTCGAAAAAAGAATTTTTGTCATTTGTTGAAATTTTCATTTTTATCTGCTAGCGTGGGTGCAATAAAAAATTGTGCTGAAATGGCAGAGTATTCATCGCAAGAATACACCGACATGATAATCATGTACGGAGTACATGATTATCGCGTTGATTATGTCGCGCTTCCTTGCCCGGGTGGGCAGAGAAAAGGAGGCAGAGGCCCTAGCGGAAGCTTTGGATCGGAAGGCCGGGGCTCCTGCTTCCTTCCGATAACAAAGAGCCGAGCTCGCTCTGTCGAGGGTACAAGGACTCAAAATGCTT
>NW_012042323.1:0-414 GCF_000956235.1 Wasmannia auropunctata
TTTTATAATGCTCTTCCCATATTTCCAAAACTGATTCAATTTCAAATGTATATAAAACAATTCTTAATCCTTATGCATTTAATAATATATTTAATATACATATATTATAAAATACACATTATCTATGCAAAATTTATTATATAACCTAATTCTTTGTTTTTATGAAACATTTATAAGTGTGCCCTACTGAAAATGTTCAATTAAAACTGATTAAAACGTAATCCATTTTAATCGATTTTAATCGGTTTTAATCGGTTCAATCCGCGCCCGGATTAAAAAGTAATCAGTTTTAATTTTGAACAAATTATAATTGGTTTTAATATTACTTTTGAGGATTATTTCCAATCTGAAATCATTATATTATCTAATCCATATTGTTGTCAATTCAAATAAATCCGAATAACAGTATGGATA
>NW_012042324.1:0-1438 GCF_000956235.1 Wasmannia auropunctata
CAATCTTATTTCGAGGACACTCGAGAGCATGTTTATAATCTTGTTAAAGTTAATAAATATTTGTAAAAATACAATCTCACTTTGTAGAGTTAAAGGCCAGCATATAATTTTATTAAAGCAAATGAATATTTCTAAAAATCCATTCTTTCATTTCGAAGACTCGAGGACATAAATATAATTCTATTAAAGCAAATAAATATTTTTAAAAATTCAATCTCTTATTTTGAAGACTCGAGGACATATCTATTATTTTTTAAAGCAAAGGAATATTTCTAAAAATGCAATCTCCTATTTCGAAGAGTCGAGGATATGTATATAATTTTTTTAAAGCACGTAATTATTTCTAAAAATGCAGTATTTTATTTCGAATACTCGAGGACATGGATATAATTTTATTAAAGCAACTAAATATTTCTAAATATGCAATCTCTCACTTTGAAAACTCTAGGACATGTATTTAATTTTTTTAAAGCAAAGGAATATTTCTAAAAATGCAATCTCTTACCTCGAAGACTTGGTACAGGCATATAATCTTATTAGAGCAAATGAATGTTACTAAAAATGCAATCTCTCATTTCGAAGACACACGAGGTCATGTTTATAACGTTTTTAAAGCTAATAAATATTTCTAAAAATGCAATTTCTCACTTTAAATACTTGAGGACATATAATTTTTTTAAAGCAAATTTCTTCTAAAAATGCAATCTTATTTCGAATACTCGAGGACAGGTATGTAATTTTATTAAAGCAAATAAATATTTCTAAAAATGTATTCTCTCATTTCGAAGGACACTCGAGGATAAGAATGTAATTTTGTTAAAGCAAATAAATATATCTAAAAATGTATTTTCTTATTTTAAAAACTCGGGTATTCGTACATAATTTTATTAGAGCATATGAATATTAGAAATTAAAAGGTACAAATAATTTTTGTCATACCAATTGAGGTATGTTTAAAAAAAACATTTAATATTGCCTGATATGTTTTATAGTACTTTATTTAAATATGAAATTAATCTTTTGTATTTACTAATTTCTACGTACACTGTTGCTGCTAATACAACTAACTAATTAATAGTTTATTTATTTTTGTTATCTAACAACATTAAATAAAAATATATTTATGTATTTAATAGATTGAAGATAAAATAGTAACGAATGAAATACCAAAATTATATACAAGGTTACAAAATAATTTGTATCTTTTTAGAATATATGACAAACAAATGTCTTAATAAAGTTAAACTGAATCTTGTCAATAAATTTTGTCAAATTTTAGTTATGTTGACATCATCTTGATATTCTTTGGACAGTCATGTTATTCGGGATCAATTACATTTGTCAGCATTATTCAATTTTACTTTTTTTCTGTTGAATCTGTAAAAAAAAATTATATACACATTTTATTTTTAATTTACGTTAGTAATTCACTTAATGG
>NW_012042325.1:0-405 GCF_000956235.1 Wasmannia auropunctata
AAGACTCGACGACATGTACAATATTANATTTTTTTATTGCAAGGAATATTTCTAAAAATGCAATCTTATTTCGAGGACACTCAAGGGCATGTTTATAATGTTGTTAAAGTTAATAAATATTTGTAAAAATGCAATCTCACTTTGTAGAGTTAAAGGCCAGCATATAATTTTATTAAAGCAAATGAATATTTCTAAAAATCCATTCTTTCATTTCGAAGATTGGAGGACATGAATATAATTCTATTAAAGCAAATAAATATTTTTAAAAATTCAATCTCTTATTTTGAAGACTCAAGGACATGTCTATTATTTTTTAAAGCAAAGGAATATTTCTAAAAATGCAATCTCCTATTTCGAAGAGTCGAGGATATGTATATAATTTTTTTAAGCACGTAATTATTTCTA
>NW_012042326.1:0-1420 GCF_000956235.1 Wasmannia auropunctata
ATATTTATAGCACACTGTTGTTGTCATAATTGTTGTTATCTCATTTTTAGAAAGTACGTTTATAAAACCAAGTTCACAATTCCGAATAAGACGTGCAATCGGTGGAAAACAAGGTTTATCCGCTTCGTTCATTTTCACAGAGCGACTATACTGAGAAACTCAACCGATAGAATAACCAAGAGTCTCCTCCGCATTTTGAGGAGAACTTGTTTTTACAAGTGCGGAATTACTTATCTTGGGTCATTATCATTAGGCCCAGTCGTAAAAAAGGGCACGCGAATGTCCAAAAGACACAAAAGTGTTTGTCCGCAAGGGGTAACATGTATTAGAACTCGGCAAAAAATCGTGAGTTTCCTTTGTATTTTTTTCTCTACATTTTTGTTCTCACAAGTGCGGATAGACTTATCTCAGGTCCAGTCGTAAAAAAAAGGGCACGTGAATGTCTCAAAGACATAAAAGTGTTTTTCCACAAAGGCAACGAGCATTAGATCTTGTCGTAAAAAAGGTATGCAAATGCTCTCCTAAGGTGTAGACAAGTTTTTTTTTGCGAAAGGTGAAACGCTATCTCGATATCTATTTCCCCGATACCTTTGTAACGCCTGAGACACATTATGAAACGCCTGGTTTTCAAAAAACTACGTACCCTAAATGCCACCCCCTCAGTAGCATATAAAGTGAAGAGACTCGGATGCATTCAGTCAGTAGTAGAGTTGGAAGTAGTGCATGAGAGCAAAATGAATATCGAAGAAATACTAGTACTTGAAAGTGACGAAGAAGTAATAGTAGATGACAATAATGAAGAAATACTAATACTTGAAAGTGACGAAGAAGTAATAGTAGATGATCATAATGAAGAAATACTAATATTTGAAAGTGATGAAGAAGTAACAGCAAATGAAAATAATGAAGAAATCATAGAAGATGAAAATGACGACGAAATCATAGAAGATAAAAATGATGAAGGAATGATACAAGACGAAGATTTTATTCAGCCTATAGGTGATCTCGGTTGAGAGTGGCTCGGAAATAGAGGATGAAAACATCAGGTGCTAACCCAAGCTCAAGCCGATAATGCAGTGACTCCTGGGAAGGAAATGTGTTGCATCGAATTTTATTATCAAGAAGCAGATTCAGATCACAAATATTGCACCAAGTGCGTTGGAGAAATGCGCGGACTATTTATTGGATCTCCATATCTACCGAAAGCACAACACCTTCTTTATGCATTGCTCAGTGATTCTTGGTGTAATAATTGTGAGCGCGCGTTATATCAAATCCTGCCATCTGATATGTACCCTATTTGCGATAATTGAACTGCGAAAGATATATAGAAAGTGCAAAAACTATATTTTCCAGTGTGTGCGTGTGATTTTACTGTGAAAAAATATGGAGCAAAAAGAACGCGATCTGGAGGAGCAAG
>NW_012042327.1:0-684 GCF_000956235.1 Wasmannia auropunctata
TAAGCAGCTCTACAGAGGACACAGGTCCCACGCTGATTCCAATATCCAGATATTTGAAAGCTGTATGTGTCAGTGCAAACCTTCTTCCCAAAATATGAGGCGTGTACCGAGGTTTCATGGTATTAGCTTGAAATACTGTAAAAAGAATACATATATATAAACAATTGAGCTGTAGTAAATATATTTCAAAAATAAAAATTATAGGTACTTACGGTCTTTCGCTCGTTTCGTTCTTTATTGGAACGTAGTAGTTCATGCTTCCCTCGTACATTTTTTCTAGCTGTTCACTCGAGATGTTGTAGATCGACTTGTTGCAGTAAACCTCCGTCCGAGCTCTTTTTAACTTGTCACCTCTCCTTTTCTTTTTCTTTCATTTTAGTTAAATAAAGTTTTTTAAACAGCATAGCCAAGAAAGCTCTCGTTATGCCAGTCTCAATCCCTAATCTCTTCATCAATTTTCATCGCTTTTTTATACACAATACCACTGCCATTTCAAATATTTATAGCACACTGTTGTTGTCATAATTGTTGTTATCTCATTTTTAGAAAGTACGTTTATAAAACCAAGTTCACAATTCCGAATAAGACGTGCAATCGGTGGAAAACAAGGTTTATCCGCTTCGTTCATTTTCACAGAGCGACTATACTGAGAAACTCAACCGATAGAATAACCAAGAGTCTCCT
>NW_012042328.1:0-332 GCF_000956235.1 Wasmannia auropunctata
AATTCTAATAAAATTCTCGCTAATTGAAATGAATAATTTAATAATTTACACAAATAATTTATAAATATATATACATACATACCACTTTTTTGTTATTTACATACTTTACTTTTTGTCTACCTATTATTTCCTGAACACCCATATAATACATACACAAATACCTGTTTCTCAATTTATTATCTATAATAATATCTATAATAGTCTATAATAATCTATAATAATTAATTAAATACACGTTTTAGGCTCAATAAATTAGATTAAACCAGTGAACAATTAAGGGCAAATGAGCCAAAGGCAAGTTATAGGTAGCCAAAAAGCAATTATATTTAAAT
>NW_012042329.1:0-859 GCF_000956235.1 Wasmannia auropunctata
TTCCGAACTTTGTATATACATTGCATTAAAAACATTGTAATAACAGAAACTTCATATAATTCTAACATTATTTTAAGGTAATAATTATATACAATTTTCACACATTGTAGATACATTATATTAACCTGAAATAAATGTTAGAGCAATCCTCAAAGAAATGTTTACAATAATTTTTTTAAAACATTTTAACAATGTTTGATAAATTCTATGGTATTATATAACATTTTCAAAACATTTATATAATATTATTTAAAAATGTTTGAAAAATACACATAAAATTAACGTTTCTAAATGTTATTTTAATGTTTCTTGCTTACTGGGATTCTACATGCTTATATTAATTTTAAATTTTGCATGTATAAGTGCTGCGTTTTACTTATATAATTTTTGCATGTTATTTTAAAAAGAATCCGATTGGTTATATTGCTAATTGGCCAATTTAATATAAAATATTCTCATTGGTAGTACACTAGAAAATTACAAAGCCCTGGCTGATGTGAGTGCATGTGTGCATGTGAACTAATGAGTCTTTCCCGTTTTTTAAATCTTGTACCAACCAAGATAAGCAGATTGTATGCAAATTATTGATGTTAAATAAATAATTTTTATGTTTTTTGTTGTGCAGAATTTATGGTTATTAAATATGGACACAAAATACAAAAGAATATGTTTGGAAGATAATCCTCGACGAATTTCTACGTTACGCCAACTGCCGAATACTAGCTATCAACCGAACCAATTATACAAATGGATTCAAAGTAAAAAAATTATCACAAATCCACATCCAATTCTAATAAAATTCTCGCTAATTGAAATGAATAATTTAATAATTTACACAAATAATTTATAAATATATATA
>NW_012042330.1:0-392 GCF_000956235.1 Wasmannia auropunctata
GCACGTCACAACATTGAGGCTGAGAGTTCAGTTAACTATATCAATCACTTCCAAAGTATTTTAGTTTCTATAACTCTTCTAAATTGATGGGCGAAAATTATCACAATTATTAGGTTGTGGCAATTTTTTTTTCCGTGTATTATTCAGCAAACGTTACTATTTTTTAATAAGCATCTACGAATTTACACTAAAAGTTGAGAATGAGCAAAAATTCTTTACCTAACATTATTTTAAAATAAAAATTACAAACATTAATTTTTAAGTATTGTATATACATTGCATTAAAAACATTGTAATAACAGAAACTTCATATAATTCTAACATTATTTTAAGGTAACAATTATATACAATTTTCACACAATGTAGGCTACATTATATTAACCTGAAATAAA
>NW_012042331.1:0-975 GCF_000956235.1 Wasmannia auropunctata
AAAAAATAATACTTTAACTCAAATTAAAAATGTACTTGATACTGCTGCATCCGCGTTTTCCGAGCGCATAACATGCGTTCTCTCTGACAATGAGACGTAGCCTTTCCACTCGGGTGATTCTCGTCTCGCGTCTGTTTTCGTGCAATACGAATGAATCGAGTGGAGGGAATGCGCTTCTAAGAGAAGGCATATGTTACGCGTGCAACCGAATAACCCGGACATAGAAATAAAAAAAACATTACAAAAACAAAACAAACAAAAAAAGACAAAAATAAAGAAAATAAAATACAAAAGAGACAAAAATAAAATACAAAATCTTTTTTGTGACTGATACCTTGACACTAGAGCTGAAATATTGCATTATGAATAAAATAAACAATAAAAAATTCAGCTGTTTTATTAAAAATTTAATAAATTTACACAATAATGCTCGTGCAATGTTACTAAAAAATAATTAAAACGTCTTAAAACAATTTTTGACACAAATTAAACTATTGAATTCTGTTTTGAAATGTATCCCTATTCCTTGCTGATTATATGAATTTCACTTTAAAATTTTTAAACAAAAATTCTTACTTTTTGTTGCATATTCTTGTATGTAAATGACATTAGAGATTTTAAAACACTATAATAAAGTTTTCTTTCATTACCTATTTTCCGAGGCTTAAGAGACTGGATAGTCAAGAGCTTTTGGTATTTTTATTTATTAATACTTTTTTAATTTATAATTATTTAAAAAGTAAAGTAAATACCTATTTCATTCAAAAAACAAATGCATATACTTATTATAATGCAAAATATTCACAATTCTAATATTCTTGACAAATATATTTATTGGCCATTTTGAAATTTATGATTATTTTAAAAAATCAGCAAGTCTATGATAAAGGATAGACTATAACAAGAAGATTAAAAAAAAATCATTAAAATCGGTTAAGAATTACACCGTCGGCTGATTTTTGTCCAAAAAGAGGA
>NW_012042332.1:0-427 GCF_000956235.1 Wasmannia auropunctata
TTCCGACGGCCGCCATTTTGGATCCAGTGACTGTGTGTTAGTGCACGTCTGTACAATAGTTGTTACTGTGTGCGTAGTTCGCCATTCGCGCTGATGGTGTACGGCACTGTACGGAGTACGGACACGTGTCTCGTCGGAAAGACGAAAAGCTGCAATGGTAGGCTGCTGTGCAAAACATTGCAAGAATCGCAGTGAAAATGGATTTCGTATGTTTCGGTTTCCCAAAGACAAGCAACGAAAACAAGTATGGCTCGAAAAATGCGGTAAAAGTATAGCACCGACTTCGAGGTTATGCGAGGTATGTAAATGAATTATGTCAATTAAAAATATTATAATTTAAATTTCAAGCAAGTATTAATTATCACTTTTTACTTTATGTAGCATCACTTTGATGACTCCCAATTTGAAAACCACCGAGAGGATAAAT
>NW_012042333.1:0-991 GCF_000956235.1 Wasmannia auropunctata
CAAATTTTTGTACGAAGCAAATATTGGCACACGTACACAACTTTAGACGCCATATTGGACTAAGAAAAGGTAACGGAGATCTAAATTTCTTAATTTTTCTTTGTTCTCAGCGTAATCTCTACCAGCCGGAATTACATTGATGCCTATACTTTAATCGTGGAGAAGGATTTTTTAATCTGTTGCCTTTAATTATGTTTATTATGTGTGGAAAATAATCACGTTTGGTTGATAAAACAGACGACTTTAGGATCGCCTTAAGTTAATTTCATATTAATTGAAAGTTTAAAGAACTTTAATATTAATCTATTTTTTATAATAGTTCTTTGAATATTGTATTTTTGTTTTTAGATTTCCAAAAATGGCACTACTTGCAATTTATAGATCGATATCTTGGGTCTTAACAAAAATTACTGTAGCCAATTACAGAAAAAGTTATCAGTTGTCGCTTATCAGATAAACAGGCCGAAACGCTCGAAAAATTCGTCGTACAACAAATGTAATAGCTCTATTAATTGTTGTTTAGGTTATACGAATGGATATCTTTTAGTCGACTTTTCGCGTTGTCAAAAAGATAACTATAGAATGATGACAAAAAGATGTCTTTTTAAAGTTGTCTTTTGGATGAAAGTAAAAGATGTCTTTTCGCTTAGCCGAAAAGACATCTTGAAAAAGACATCTTTTTGTCATCAAGGTCGGTAAATGACGCGTCGGTAGCGACACCACCTCAGGTCTTCCGACGGCCGCCATTTTGGATCCAGTGACTGTGTGTTAGTGCACGTCTGTACAATAGTTGTTACTGTGTGCGTAGTTCGCCATTCGCGCTGATGGTGTACGGCACTGTACGGAGTACGGACACGTGTCTCGTCGGAAAGACGAAAAGCTGCAATGGTAGGCTGCTGTGCAAAACATTGCAAGAATCGCAGTGAAAATGGATTTCGTATGTTTCGGTTTCCAAAGACAAGCAACGAAAACAAGTATGGCTCGAAAAATG
>NW_012042333.1:12869-13597 GCF_000956235.1 Wasmannia auropunctata
CCAACCTATTTTAAGCTTATCCATCCTTAGCTCCCTAGATATAATATATCTTGGCGTACAGAACTTTAATCTAAAAGTCCATCTTACGTAATCAAACATAATTTTCTCAAGCTTCTCTTTTTCTTCCCAACCCCATATTTCAACTACATAACCCATCACGCTCTGCACTAAATACCTGAATAGAGTCCATCTTCTCTTACAATCATTCCTACATATTCTTTCTCCTAAACTCCATACTTTTCTTACCACCATTCTACTTTTTCTTCTCATTTCCTTTATATGCTCTTTATAATTACCTTTGTTGTTTATCATGAATCCTAAGTATTTGAATTCTTGTACCTCTTCAATTGTCTTACCATCCCACAACCATTTCTCATATTTCTCTTTCCTTTTTCTATTAAAAACCAACATTTTCGTCTTATCTACAATTAATTCTAGATTTCTTTCTTTCACAAATTTCTTCATAGTCCCCATTATATCCTGCATCGCCTCCCTATTATTTGCAATTGTAACTATATCGTCTGCATACGCTAGACTCCATACTCTACCCATACAGCACAGAAGTTTGCAGCAATATTGCAGCAAAGTTGCAACATTGCATATTGCAATGCAATGCTTCAGAAACATTGTTAAAATATAGATTTGCAACATTATTTTAATAATGTTGTAACAATGTTTAAAAGAAATGAGATCGGAAGAGCACACGTCTGAACTCCAGTCACTTAGGC
>NW_012042334.1:0-716 GCF_000956235.1 Wasmannia auropunctata
GATGCAGTTACGTGGTCCAGCGCTAAATGGTAAATACGAGTAAGGATGACGATTTTGAATCTTTTCAGGCAAAAATCGATCTGGATCAAATACTTCTGGATTTGGCCAAAAATTGGGATCTCTGTGAACTCCATAGATATGAAAATATATATTTGTCCCAGCAGGTAGTAAATATGACTCTAAAACAAAGCATGTTATAAAATAAGATAAGATTTATAAATAACAATAAAAAGTTTTATTAAAATTTAAAAAATATCTGTTCAACTGCAGTACAGAACACATATGTATATAATTTAAGTGATAAATAAATGATTTTATTTTGTTGAAAGCATTATATTCAAAAGAAGTTATTCTATTATAATCTATTTTATTCTAATAATCTGTAATAACAATAATAAACAAGTAATTTTTTTAGTATGTTATATTAGTTAAACCTGTTATATTTATTAAAATAAAATTAATACATGGGCAAATTAATAAGTACCCGTGTTTGAAGACACGCGGCATTGCTGATGCAAGTTGGCATTACTATCGTGTACTATCATCTTTTAACCCATTAACGTCCAGGCGGACACATTTTTTGAACATTTTTCAGTGGCCAAATTTTTTATTTTAATGGCCTTGAAAAAATTCTAGCAACATCATTTCTGATGTAAAATTTCTCGCTCTTTCAGAATCTGCCAAGATCGGAAGAGCACACGTCTGAACTCCAGTCA
>NW_012042335.1:0-1362 GCF_000956235.1 Wasmannia auropunctata
CGTTACTTTTTTAATGCTGAAACAAGATCAATCTAAATAATTTAAAATGCAATTTTTTGTTTTAATATTAATAAAAGCAATACAACAATGACACTAGACCGATATATAAAAATATAACTATAGGAATATGAAGGCCTTTTCAATATGATCTAGAGCTTCCAGCTTCGTTCTTAATATTTCGAAACAAATTTATATATACATATTTAATTTTACAAACTATGCGCCAATTAAATTTTCGATTTTAAAACGCAATTCAGCTGATATTTTTCACAATAAATTTTTTAAAGTATTTTAAGATGCATATACATATAACGTAAAAATATCTTATTAAAGTATTTATCAATTTAATTTGTGATATTAATTGACTTATGGCATTCTTTTAGATATATCATAAACCAATCACAGAGTTATATTAATATTTTAAAATATTATTTAAAACAGTCTTAAAATAAGAGTAAATTATGTGAATACAGGCTAAAAACTGAACATTGAATATGCATAAAAATTTGGTCATAAACGCAAAAAGTTTAAAATACAAAAAGTAACGATAAAAGTAACTGTATAATTCGTTATCGTTACCGAAAATATGTAACTATATTACTGTTACAGTTGCTAAAAAAATTAAATAACATCGTTACCAATCCGTTACCAAAAAGAAGTAACTGTAATGATAACGGCGTTACAAGTAACGAGTTACTTCCAATCCCTGCATTTAACCCCCCCTTCCCATTTAAAGTTTTTTAGAGTTTGACACCCCCACTTAAGGGGTTGAAGTTGAGATAAGAATTATACGTCAAAAGATGTCCACCTTCGAATAAAAATCGACGTGTTTTTGTGTTTTTTCGAAAAATCATTTTTGTAGGGGTTATTCAGTCTGTTTCGTTTTCAATGAGCCACCCTGTATATGTATATTATATAATACATAACAAGAACAATATTTTTTAAATTTTTGTAACATTTGCCTTTTACAACGTTTGTTGAATTTGAATTTACTTCAACTACTTGCATTCATTTTGCAGATAGGAACAAATTTTACACGAAGTGGATGAACAGGTCGAAGTATTAAATCAATCTGCAGCCGAAGATCCTTCAAATAATCAATAGGTTCCAAATAGAAATTATGTATCACAGGGGCTACCATCGCTTTCATTTCCAGTAGAGCGAACCGTTGGCCTATAATTTGATATGTATTACACAATCATCCATATAAACAATTCATAAAAGAAAAAAGCTTACCGATGCAGTTACGTGGTCCAGCGCTAAATGGTAAATACGAGTAAGGATGACGATTTTGAATCTTTTCAGGCAAAAATCGATCTGGATCAAATACTTCTGGATTTGGCCAAAAATTGGGATCTCTGT
>NW_012042336.1:0-1368 GCF_000956235.1 Wasmannia auropunctata
TCCAGAATAAATGTAATTTTCAATAAGAAATACTAGCAAATAATGTTACTACTATTATTTATCAATAAATAAAAATTTACTTATGGCAAAGTATAGAAATTAATATAAATTATCTTATTTAATCAAAATGTCAAAAAAAAAATCGATTAAGAGTTAAGAATTATGTATTTTGTTCCATAGGATATCACCACTTACCCACAGAGTGGAGCAAATAGTGACAAACACAATAGGTTTCAGTTTTTATTAAAATCTAGCCTGTATACATGACTTATAAAACTCTAATTAAGTTTTTTGTATATTTGAAAATAGAAAGTACTCTTTTAGTGAAAAATCATATCTTGTAAACTTGAAATTTGCTTGTATAGGAAAGAGAGGAAAAAATCCGTCACTATTTGCCCCCCCCCCTTTCCTTACCATTTCTTCTTCCATCTACGATACATAATTCTTTTTATTAAAAAAGAATTTTTGTTCAAAATTTGTACGTGGTCCCAATCGAACTCGTGATTCAGATAATTGATGTTCTGATTCGAGATCACTGAGGGTGAGCCACTTAGTTTTTTTTATCAATAGCCGATCTATGTTCTTGTTTTTAATTGATGTTTAATTTGACTAATGTAACTTTAGAGTTACATAAGATACAGGGTATTAAATCTAAAAAAAACAAATCTAAAAAGTCATTTAAAAAGTAAAATTTATGCAACACAGCCAGCTTCTTTAGAAGATTTACGTCAACGTATCGTCAACAAATGCAGTAAAATCACTCCACAAATGTTCCAGAATGTGCGACAACGTTTCGAGCAGAATCTCTGTTATTGTATGGAAGTCGGTGATCAACATTTCGAAAAATTTCTAGTTATATAATAGTATACAATAGTACGTATGTATTAAACAGTAGTACGATGTACGGTGTGTTTAGACACTTTTGCAACTGATAATTAATGGATTCGATAGATAATAAAAAATAAAGATTTGTGTGTATTTGTTTTAGATTTAATATCCTGTATCTTCTAAACGAATTGATTGAATTTAAAAAATCTAACGTAGAAATGTAGAGAATTGAAAGACATTTCTAATGATGTACATATCATTTAACCAGGGAATGGAAAGTTACTTTTTAAAAGTAATTAGTTATTGTTACTCGTTACTTAGTTAAAAAAAATACAAGTTACCGTTTCTAGTTACTCATTTTTAAAAATAACTCGTTATCGTTACCGTTACTTAAAAAATAATGATTTGTTACTTTTCCGTTACTTTTTTAATGCTGAAACAAGATCAATCTAAATAATTTAAAATGCAATTTTTTGTTTTAATATTAATAAAAGCAATACAACAATGACACTAGACCGATATATAAAAATATAACTATAG
>NW_012042337.1:0-381 GCF_000956235.1 Wasmannia auropunctata
TATAATAAATATTACCTGATAGACCCTGCTGGCAATAAATTCCCCAAACATTAATACAGTTTTCAAACATTAAGTCCATCGAGAAGTATCCATTTTTTATTTTCATAATAGTCAACATAAGAGAAGCGACTGTTATTATTATTACCATTGTTATCCACATTTCAAAGCTAAATGCCTGCAAGATTTATGAATGAAAGAAATCAATTTATTTTACTAGACTTTGTTACCACAAATCTTCATCTACATAAATTATTTTAATATCATCTTTCATTCAATGATATAATAAATATGTAATACAAATAATCAAAAAAACAATTTAATTTTCAATTTTATTATGCATAAGATTTAATATTAAGGGACACACTTAGTCTTCATCGTTTT
>NW_012042338.1:0-385 GCF_000956235.1 Wasmannia auropunctata
TTAAAATAACAAATAGCCCACACATGTCGAATCATAAAATCCTATTAAAGACAAAATAACCCTTNAACGGAAAAATGATTATCTTATTTTAAATTGATAAAACCAAGTTAGGTTGAAGATCTTGCGTTCGGAGCAAACATTGATTTTTCCGCGCAAACGAATTTGGTCTGATAAATACGACCATCAATAGACAACCCATCAAATAAGAATCGTAACAAGGACCCACCAATAACAAGATGCGAAACCTAAAATTCGGCCAAAAGAAGAGGGAAAAAAAGGACGATAACTATGGTAATTCCTGGATGATCGTCAAAACGGGACCATACGAAACGATGGATGACGAGTCACTTGCATCACGGACGCCTTCGTCGATCGCCACCTCGCG
>NW_012042339.1:0-406 GCF_000956235.1 Wasmannia auropunctata
TCTAACAAAGGTAGATGTACAAAATAAAATAAAATTGTATGATTGCGATGGAAAGATTTTGTATGTATAAAGATTAAAGAATTGGTTGGATTAACTATGGACTTTCTTACAATAACGCGTTTATGACTTTTAAAGTTTAAAAATACATTAGTGTATCATTGATAATGTATTATTGATTGTGTCTTACCATATCAAGCATATGAATCGCTATCCGTTGCGGATCCTTTACTTTTCTTTTTACATCTTTTAACCGGTTCCTCAATTGATTAGTTTTGTTTGTCATGAATTTTTTTTCGGCATCATTTAAACCTTGATTACTCCATTGCTTGCACGCTGCCGCTGGCGTTGATGACTGCAATGTAAATGTAATATTGTAGGATTAAGTATACATACGGATAGGAAGAGC
>NW_012042340.1:0-363 GCF_000956235.1 Wasmannia auropunctata
CACTTACTACCAGACGTAATTTTTGTTGTCTTTACTTTAGCCGAGAGTACGAATTACCACAATTGCATTCTAATGAACAACTTTTTTTCTATGCTTCCAATCGTAGCTCTAAAGGTTTTGTATTATTCGTGCAAGTAATCCGATGCGCGCTAGGTACTTTTTTGTGCATATGAGCTGCAGAACTTTTGTATCAATAAAATGTTTACGTCAGGTGATAGGTTATGTACCCCAAAAAAAGTAAATTTTGAATATTTTTTCATTTTTACTATTCATATATATCTAGCGCGATAATATTTTATGTCTATTTCAATCCTGTAAAAGTGTTTTTAAATCCGTTCAATCGTTTCGGTGTTATCCATTAGA
>NW_012042341.1:0-319 GCF_000956235.1 Wasmannia auropunctata
AATAAAATTTCATGTTGATCGCCACCTCATCATCTTTATCGTTATCTAAATATATACATAGTTCTATAATCGACGATTCGATAGACATATATATTTCGCGTATGCAGATTAATATTACGATTCGTGAACACAAGAATATTCTAGAAATTTAGAATATCAATCCTTCTGTCGCAAAAGCAGAACATATAGAGAGTATCTTGTAAATACTCTTAAGTAATTTTTTTCTAGCATTCGTTCAATTGAATCGATAAGAGGAAGCAAAAGTCTGTCTTTTTAGCTATTTATTAATAATTTAACGATAATTATTAACAATAAAAGC
>NW_012042342.1:0-468 GCF_000956235.1 Wasmannia auropunctata
AATGTAAACCATTGGGATATACGAGTAGATGAACGTTTAAACGGGTCGTGCGGCTCCGTCATGCTTACATTGTTGATATTAATGACATTTATATGCATGTGATATTGATATTTTCATGTATTGTTTGCTCTTTCACTCGGGTCGACGGACAAGAACCGGTGACGTGCCGGAACCGTTATTGGGCAACGTCAGATTTTTGTGAAGACAGTCGTCGACTTCATCGGTTTTGAAAAATCGGTCGCAGGGTCTGACATCTCGCGACGGGCATACGAATAAAAGTCATATTTAGATCACGAATTATATTTCATTTTTTCAACCCTTATAACACGCCTACAATTAAATATCATAAAAATTATTTTAAATTGAACAATATACACTGGTCCAAAAAATTAAAGGATCACCTGTTCTAGCCTCTCAAAATAGGCAAACTTCAAGATAGAGCAACTTCTGTCTCTTATACACATCTCT
>NW_012042343.1:0-307 GCF_000956235.1 Wasmannia auropunctata
GAGAGAACCAATCGCGGAAAAGAGTTAATAATCAGTCTCTTTAGCACAATCAAATGGGACTTGCGTAGAAATTATCTTCTGTTTAGTCGCTAATTAATCACGCAAATCTCGATTTTTTTCACCGCAGCCGTTTTGGAAAAAAAAAGGATATCAAACTGATTGTGATACAATGTAAACCATTGGGATATACGAGTAGATGAACGTTTAAACGGGTCGTGCGGCTCCGTCATGCTTACATTGTTGATATTAATGACATTTATATGCATGTGATATTGATATTTTCATGTATTGTTTGCTCTTTCACTCG
>NW_012042344.1:0-1221 GCF_000956235.1 Wasmannia auropunctata
TAATATACTGCTCAAAAAAAATTATGGCATAGAAAAATTTTGGGCAAAAATTGGTCAACTTTGGCTAATGGTAACTCCGCGAAAAATCGTAGCAACTTGTTTTTTTTTTTCAAATTAAAGAGAAAGGTTCAAACTTTATGACGTTGCAAACCGCATTTCCGAGAAAAATTTTAGCAAGTCCGTGCATTCTGCCAAATTCTGCAATTTTCAGTGTGGCAAACATGCTCTCAGATTTAAAAGTTTACAATAGCAGAGGTGCATTAAATTTAAAATCGACCCATGTAGTACCTTAAAGTAGAGATTTGCTCTCTAAAGTAGAGATTTTAAGCTCTCAGTTGAAAAAAATATTTATCGTCCTACGATGATTTTTCGCGGAGTTACCGTTACCCAAAGTTGATCAATATTTGTCCAAAATTTTTCTATGCCATAATTTTTTTGAACAGTATATTTAGGTTACCTTTCCGCTTGCACATAATATTGTGACACCAATAAAATTGATACGAATGAAATACACAATGGATTTCTGACGAAAGACAAAATTGCATTCTTTTCGAATGGCATAGGCATATTGCCAAAGGACACAGTACGTAATTAAAAATAAAAAAACAATGCTCAAAACGTGAAGTTTAGAAATAAAATATATAAAATAATCAGAATAATTTTATATCTAAACTTATATTTTATTTCTAAACTTCACGTTTTGAGCATTGTTTTTTTATTTTTAATTACGTACTGCGTCCTTTGCAATATGCCTATGCCATTCGATAAAAATGCAATTTTGTCTTTCGTCAGAAATAAGAACTAACGTATGTTATGTTATCTCCCCCGATAGGAATATTGTGAAAACATTGTACAATAATAACATCATTATATGACAATTACAAATTTCGTAATAATTGCGCTAAGATAATTCGACATAACGCAACAATTTTGTCAGAATAAAATTTCTAAATATTTGTAAAAATGCGCTATTTAATTGCACTTTTACTTTTTATTATAATTGACTATAATTATACATCAACCTCAATACATACAACTATCAAAAGTCAATGTAATGACAGCCGCTCAGCGAAGTTAACGCAGTGAGAGAACCAATCGCGGAAAAGAGTTAATAATCAGTCTCTTCAGCACAATCAAATGGGCTTGCGTAGAAATTATCTCCTGTTTAGTCGCTAATTAATCACGCAAATCTCGATTTTTTTCACCGCAGCCGTTTCGGAA
>NW_012042345.1:0-598 GCF_000956235.1 Wasmannia auropunctata
TCCGATCTATAAAATATTAATGTTACAAGCCAGCTTGTGTACTTTCATATATGTAGTTTGAAAAAAACTGTTTAGGTAAATATTTAATAATATATACTGATCAACAAAATTATCCCATAGGTATTTATATCAAAATTTCACAATACCTTAGACAATCATAATTCCGCGAAAAATGATCAATATCGTATCGTAAAAGTTTTTATTTTCATTCTCAAGGGTAAAGCCTGTACTTAATGCTTTTGATCGATTTTGAATCTACCTTTCCTCCCACCCATCTTTTGAAAAATAAAGACATGTTAATTACGTCTCCAAAAAATTGCACAATTGGTACACTCTACGAGACGGAATGAATTTTTTCTGCAAATGTCATGGTAACCATCGTAAAGTTTGAACTTTTTCGTACAAATTTTAAAAAAAGTAAAACTTCATACAATTTTTTTTTGCGGAGTTACGGCAAAGTTATCATTGCATTTTTGTTCAATTACTGTCGGCATTAGCTTTATCTGTCTAGTGCGCAGTGAAGCGAAGTTGCTGGTGGTGGAATTTTGTGCAGAGCCTTTTCGACTGCGACAGTTCGATATTTATGAAGACGATGCCT
>NW_012042346.1:0-514 GCF_000956235.1 Wasmannia auropunctata
ATAAGTAAAGGTTATAATATACCAATGTGAAAATTGTATTGGTTCCTATTGTGCGCGTTTCGTGTTACTGTTGAGCTCTCATATTGGCTGAGAGTAAAAAAGTAGCCGTAGAAAATGGATTTCAACTATTTCGCTTACGGACTTATTCTACGTTCTATTACGTCGAAAAATCAGTTTACTCCGACGTATTACTCCTTAATCTATTACTGCCACTATAGCGCCCATTGTAGACACCGTTGTACGTCTCTAATCTATTTATTCATGAAAAAGGAAATATTTTAATGCAATGTAGCTTCAGAAATAATATAACACGTAAAGTACAATACATAAAACGGAAAATGCACGTAAAAACGGAAGACACATATAGAAAGTGTAGTTATGCGCAAGATAACGTCGAGTATATAAAATATTAATGTTACAAGCCAGCTTGTGTACTTTCATATATGTAGTTTGAAAAAAACTGTTTAGGTAAATATTTAATAATATATACTGATCAACAAAATTATCCCATAGG
>NW_012042347.1:0-524 GCF_000956235.1 Wasmannia auropunctata
AAAAATTATACGCGAATGCAAATGTGAAGTTAAAAGCATGGACGCAGATCGGTGCGAACCTCACTTATATTTTGACATTCGTCGAGGCTATAATCTTTACTATGCGTCATTGTAGACACTCGGACGTAACGATACTTTAATCCTACAGTTTACTCCTAATGCTTACTTTTTAATCCATTACTGCTACTGCCCATTGTAGACGCCGCTTTATAGAGCACGTTTCGTCTTGTTGGCTGAGAGTAAAAAAGTAGCCGTAGGAAATGAATTTCAACTATTTCGCTTACGAATTTGCTACGCTCTATTACACCAAAAAGTGGCGTCTACAGTAGGCAGTGGTAGTAATGGATTAAAGAGTAAGCGTTAAGAATAAACTGTAGGATTAAAATCTCCTTATGTCCGAGTATCTACAATGACATATAAGTAAAGGTTATAATATACCAATGTGAAAATTGTATTGGTTCCTATTGTGCGCGTTTCGTGTTACTGTTGAGCTCTCATATTGGCTGAGAGTAAAAAAGTAGCCG
>NW_012042348.1:0-915 GCF_000956235.1 Wasmannia auropunctata
TAATTACTAGAAAAGTGATAACGCACAAGGTTTTAGCAAACAGGAAGTAGAATTGCAGTAAGCAAACTGTTAGAAATATTTGCAAACAAAATATCACTATTATTGAAGAGAATTTGATTTACTTGGTGCTTTAATAAACACTTTGCCGTTCTCCGATGGCGCATAGTGTAAATTTCGGCGTTACGGTTTATTGTTACAATTATTAATTTTTGAAATTTCATGCATTATTTACAAATACAAATTTATTAAGTGTACATTTACCTTTCTTTTTTTGCTACATATTAAGAATTTTTATTATCGACATCAGAAGAGTTAAACTATGTATTTTGCAAATTATTGATAATCAACATTATATTATTCTTGAATATGAAGAGAATATATATAAATCTAGAATGGTCCTACTAAATTATAATTTTGTTTACAATTGTTATTGACGATCATACATACATTTAACATCACTAGCATTAACGGCGTCTACAATGGGCAGTAGCAGTAATAGATTAAGGAGTAACACAGCTCGGAGTAAGCTGGTTTTTCGGTATAATAGAATAAGTCCGTAAGCGAAATAGTTGAAATCCATTTCCTACGGTTACTTTTTTACTCTCAGCCAATGAGAGCTCAGCAATAACACGGAACGCGCGCAATAGAAATCGATGCTATTTTCACATATTTTCAAATATGTCAGACGAATTCTTATACTGAAGACGAAGTCAGCACGGACCATGATCTCGAGGTCGGCACTGATCGAGAGTTTATTGCATTGGTCCGAGTTAATCGGATTTTATACGACAAAACCGAAAAATTATACGCGAATGCAAATGTGAAGTTAAAAGCATGGACGCAGATCGGTGCGAACCTCACTTATATTTTGACATTCGTCGAGGCTATAATCTTTACTATGCGTCATTGTAGACA
>NW_012042349.1:0-1799 GCF_000956235.1 Wasmannia auropunctata
CATATTAAAACATTTTTATTCTCAAAGTCGGATGCCAGGTAGATGTTAATTATAATAAAAGTGGATACTGTTATTTTATCGCGTTATTAACGCGATAAAAATAAATCTATAAGTCTTTCTTGTTGTGGCGATTGCATCGTCACTATCCCAATTTATAATATAAAATTCAATTTGCGAAAATTCGATAAGAATAGGAAGCAGTTAGAAGTGTTCACGCTGACGGGCTCGCCGACCCGCTCAGCTGTTCGGGTGCGAAAAAAACATAAACATCGAGACAAACATAAGAAACAATTAGGCCCGTTGGCACATAGGCCGTAAATTAACGATGCGTGAACGATAATTCGATTTTTATTGAATCGCATTGCCGCAGCATGAAAATGAGTAATATTTAAATGTAATTCCGCGTACACGCGGAAAAAGAAAAAGCAACGTTTAACGGCTAGCAATTTAAAGGCCTTCGCGTAAACAATAATATGAGGAATGTTTTAGGAGACAGGTTGGGCGTTCGACGAATAATGAAGCATAATAATTCGGCTAGGAAACGTATTTTCGTGTGTAGCTATTAATTCTTACAATAAAACTTTAACTTTGCCAAACTCAAAAGACCGATTATATAAATCGATTCTGCATATGCGCATATCTGCCCCTATTAATTCCAGCCGGAAAAAAGTAACTTATAACAAAATGTATAAGTGTGAAATATCTTTTAGGACACGGATTTTTTTTCGTAAAATAAGCTGCAATGTAAGATGAATTTCAAAGACTTACCTATACGAGTATATATCATTCAAGCGCAAGCATGCAAACCAACGCGCTCCAAGCAGTACCACTCTCAGAATATACCGCGAAGAATAACGTATTCACTGTAACAACCATCTAACACGCGAATCTTCTTATTCCCAAAAGGCAAAGCTAGCACGGCTCTTCCTGACTTTGAATCTCAGACAACCGTTTCTCTCTCTCTCTCTCGCGTCACTCCATCCGCGAGCTACTCCGCGAGCTTCTACTTCAAAGGACCGATCCGTCGCTTTGCCGAGAGAAAGATGAAAGCAGGCACAAGACAGCCT
This sequence comes from Wasmannia auropunctata, assembly GCF_000956235.1. Classification (NCBI taxonomy): domain Eukaryota; kingdom Metazoa; phylum Arthropoda; class Insecta; order Hymenoptera; family Formicidae; genus Wasmannia; species Wasmannia auropunctata. The sequence goes on from NW_012042349.1 coordinate 1,068, forward strand.
GTTCTACCGTGCAACTCTCGAACTGTACTCAAACTAGCCCTCTTCTCACTTTGATTTCTCGATCTAGCTCTTCCTACACACGAATCTGCCGCTACTTTGCGAGCGACACTTGGGGCGCGTCTCTCTCAGCGAAGCGAGAAAACGAATGAGAGGGACGGGGAGCTAAAGAAAGGTCGATATCAACCGCGGATCGAGTGATCTTGACATACTGCCCGCGTCAGGCCGAAGTGGCTAAACTTAATACCGCGGCGAAGGAGAAGGCGAGGAAGGTTACCCGTAGAATCAACTCTAGTGTGTACATGACGTGCCAATTGACTTCCGCCAACTGACGTCACGTTTCTCTCTGTTTCTCTTTTTTCCTCTTTCTCTTCGTTTTCGTAGACCCGTCGGTCGAGTTGTAATTTCGACCAAACGCCGCTGGCAATTTTCTTCGTTTCTCGACACGCGAGATATCACGCGATGCTGAAAAATCACGGGATTTTAAGGTACTTGGAGAAGATTAATTTAGTCATCGTTTATATGATTCTTGCAACAATAAATGACGTTATGTGCGGAAAGTGTAAGCGTAAAATAAATCATTAGAACGGGGGATTTATTTAAATTTCCGATATTCCACTTATAATTATGTGACGTACTGAAAATAATATAGCGCTTTCATATCAATAAGAGAGACTTGACGAAGACTCATAACTAAATTTATTATTTTATTAATTTAATTTTATTTAAAATTTA
>NW_012042350.1:0-442 GCF_000956235.1 Wasmannia auropunctata
CTTTTGACTTTATAATTAAGATCGTTGATATTTGTTGTTATTCATCATTATTGTTGGTACGTTCAATTGAATAGTTAGTAAGTTTAATTGTTAACACGCGTTGAATTTTCTCTGAGTTGTTGTAGTAGCTATAGGTATCCGGTGCGATTCCCTAGAGCAAGTGCGCGTGCTCTAATAGTGTTTAGCCAAGAATAAACTGCGGTATTGTCTGTCGAGTCGAGAAGATATCTCCCATCCAGACACAAGTGCTCGAAACTGAGAAGTGCGGTAACGATCAAATCGTTGACCTGGTGTTACCCCCAGCAGTGCTGCGTTCCAAGTGAGCGCACAACGCTTTTTCTGTCGGAGGGAGACCCAGTGGAGGTCCATCAACCATGAACAATAAAATATATGGAATGTCGACCCAACAGGAAAAAACCCCTCCAGGGATTCGGAGCCCTGG
>NW_012042351.1:0-597 GCF_000956235.1 Wasmannia auropunctata
TATCCCCTGTGTGCCTTGTCGACTCAGTTGCTAATGCCGACAGTACTCCAACTTTCAAGCTTTATAACTCTAAGATTTATTTCATAAAAAAATATTTTATTTATGTGTTTTGGAAAGTTCTCGAGGCGTGCTATAAGAACATGTAATGAAAAATTGGGGGTTCCATTTAAAAAATTCAAAGTGACCTTGTCCTGACCTTGACGACGCCACTCATGGCCAAACCAATGTTATCATCTTATGTCCCCCTCGAAGTCCGAAAACTTTTGTCTGAAACATTTTTTTGTAGCTTGCGTATTTTAGCAGATATTTGGATCCGTCGATTAAAATGACTCACCCTGTATGAATATCGGCCATATGAATATCAGCTCTGAATAACTTTTAATATCATATGCGTATAGATGCGGTCAAGATTAGACATTAATTTTACTCAATAACATTTAGAAATCAATATTTAATAAATAAATTGACTTATTAAGAAAAAGGCTAGAGTTATCATGCAGTAACTTTTTACGTACAATATGACAGAATATAATATATCGAATTTCATTGTAAATTACAATTGATTAATGTAAAAAACTATTTTACTTACCTTTAGAA
>NW_012042352.1:0-1231 GCF_000956235.1 Wasmannia auropunctata
TATATATATATATTTTTTTTTATGTTACAGATATCTACCAGATGACGAATTACAAAAACGATGTCCAATAAGATATGAAAATCTTAGTTCAATTTTTGTTTCTGGAAAAGAATATGGTACAAGGACACATTCTATATTATTAATTGATGGCTCAAACCATGTAACATTTGTTGAAGAAACTCTTATGCCTGATTTTACATGGAAACGGCAACAATTTCAAAATGAATTAATGTGACAATACATATTAATATTTATATATAAATGACTTTAATTAAATGACTCACAAGTTAGATATCTAAATCTCAAAAAAAATTTCTGAAAAATATAAAATGTACTCTAATATTTAATTGTATGTATGTATGTAAATGTATGTATATTATACGTATATATGGTATATACATATATACATACATATATATTGATTTTTAAAAATATCTAGAAAAACAGTCAGTATAAATCAATATGTGCAAATTTCAGTAATAAAGAGAACTTAAAATATCAATATTAAATTAATAGCGTGTTTCTTTATTATATTATTCAAAATATAATATTTACTAACTATTCATAATAAATATACAAGGTAGGGTAATTAAAAGTAATACAACATCCCTGAAAGTATACGTCATAGCAAAAAATGTTTTAAATAAAAATTGTATAATCTAAATAGATAAATAATAAAAAAAAAAGCAATTTTTAAAATAATCGATATCTCAAGATTTCAATTAATGGAAATTATTCGTTATTATCGGCAATTATTTTTTTATGAAATTATAATTTATATACAGGGTGTCCCCGTATAAGTAGCCACCCCTTTTTATCTCGTAAAGTAATAGAGATAAACCTAATAAATATAATATCAAATTAAACGGCTCTGACTAAACTTTATTGTAAGCAGAGTGATCACTTAAAAATATTATCTATGTTAGAGAGCAAAAAGACATAATAAATTTTTGCATGATAAGGTGACAATTATTTTAATATGATAAAAATTGTAGCATTTTTTTTAACGAATATAACAATGTATAATATAACAAAATTATTTTACGAATTATAAGAGTTATTTTGGTTTAAAATTTTGCGAGCAGCTAGGGTAAGTGTCCCTATTAGTGTGCTTTTATATTTAAATAAGTCATAAAAATAAACTGGTTCAAATAAATGAACAAAGTATTTTTTTAAATTAAGTTAAAGTATTAACGTATATAATACCAAAGAAGATCGGAAGAGCACACGT
>NW_012042353.1:0-1496 GCF_000956235.1 Wasmannia auropunctata
TTCTTGAAGAGATAAAAAAGTACTCGTAGAATCGATCGACATTAGATATATACATTATAAATATAAAAATAGATGCTTCGAATTCTGTCTATTAGCCTTTATGTATCTCTTGAAATTTTCACACCAACATGCTATGCTGTTGCCGAAGGCTGAACGAGTTGCACGACTTGCAGTGGGCATGGAATTTAGCAATAAACAATCAAACTAATAACATAATAAAGAGGTGATTAATATGAAATTGTATATAATCTGTTAATTTTCCTTTCCTAGATTCGTACACCCATGTACAAATTATTGTACGAGCAATGCGAATCAGACGAATGGATCATAACGAATACAACAGTAAAATGGAATGGGAAGCAGAAAATGCTTACATCCAAAATTACTTACAACCAGGTATAAAATTATTAATAACTATATGTATTACATATTTACATAAAGTGAAATTATAAAATATCTATAAGTCAAATTTTTAAGCTGATAAATATACATAACAATTCTGCATATAAAACGCTACTTAAATATATTTTACCGCAAAATGTGTATTTTAATCAAAAATTTTTTTAGCCTAATTATCCCATATACGCGATGCGAATTGAGATAAACGATTGTGGAAACTATACCGACTGTACCGGAGAATCGAACATATACATTAATAATGTCGATTGCAAATATGTCCAAGTGAAATCCTTTGAAGAACTGCAGCAGCGCGCTTGTATAATTGCAGAAGTAATTAATTATAAATTTATTGAGAGTGCCTTTTGCGGTTGAGGCTAAATCTTAGTGCCTATAATAGTATTAATTTCTATAAATTCTAAATCCAATTAATCGAGCTATTTAAAACTATTTTCTAAATTAATATTACTTAAATTATAAGCAAGATCTTAGCCTCGATCGCAAAAGGCACTCGTCAAACTTATTTGTTAGTATTACCTATGCGGTCTATGCTAACTTATTATTGATTATATGTATTTAATTATATTTCTTTATAATTTATAAATATTGCAATATGCAAAAGCACACATACACATACCTCGCGGAGAACGCGCGCGCGCGGCTAATTTTATATATATAAATGCATGCTCGAATTTATACCGTTATCTTTTTTATGTTATTGCAATTGAAAGAAAGAATGTTATCAATTTTTTTTTGTAAAATTACGTGCATGGTTTGGTTCTTTAGTTTCGCTGAATATTATCGCGTATGACTTCAAATGGAAGTTACACAAAAAACGGGTTGCGATTATTATACGCATTATAAATTATTATATACAATATTTACTATAAATAGATCAGAAAGAGACATTAATATAATGTCTCATTGTCGCTCTGATTAGGCATAGCTCGTATATGGCAATTGATATTATATTATTAGTAAGTTTCTTCTTCAATTTTATAACATCATCGTTTCCTACTTCTTTTCTTGAAGAGATAAAAAAGTACTCGTAGAATCGATCGACATTAGACATATACATTATAAATATAAAAATAGATGCT
>NW_012042354.1:0-423 GCF_000956235.1 Wasmannia auropunctata
TATCCCCTGTGTGCCTTGTCGACTCAGTCAAAATAATTTGTTGGAATGTTAAAACTAATAAGTATTGCTATAAAACGTTTTGATATTCGAGCAATCATTTTGACTCTCGCACAAAATTATTTTGATTATTGAACAAAAATTATTTTCAGATCTGAATCCAGCAAAATTGTTCTTTTCGTGTGTCAATCGTGTATTGTGATACACACGCACACACATATACACTTCTAAAAAAATATATACTAAAATTATACATTAATATCCGATTACGATACGTTACGATTTTATGTAAGCAGATCGTGCTGATGTACAGAAGAAAGAAGCTTTATTAAGCAAATTAACTGTTGAATAATTAATAATTATAAATACTGCGCTAATGCACGTTCGATGATTATCCCGTATTCTTTCGTGCGTATCAAGTTGTGA
>NW_012042355.1:0-925 GCF_000956235.1 Wasmannia auropunctata
TATGTAATAACAAACATGTAACTGTAGTATATCAGATACGTAATATCGATTCGCAACTGATACGTAATTGAAATATTAGATGTTTATCAATCCTGTACAAAATCTCTGTACATTCAAGTTTGCCCAGGCTATCTCATGCACAAAATCGACTTCGACCAAATTAGCAAATATGATCAAAGTCAATTTTGTACATAGGACATCCTAGGGAAACTTGAATGTACAGGGATTTAGTACATATTATACAAGATATACTGCATGCATCCTCCTTACAAAACAAATATAATATATATATTGGTCTATTTGACTCTCAATTGTAATATGTATTTAATGAATATATAATTGTAATAATCATGTATACTCAGAAATATTATTATAGAACATTTTATTTAATATATATATTTTATTTTTATAATTACAGTAAAGTAATAATACTGATTATGAGAATACATATACTACGTACTAATTAATGCACATTGCACGTAAAAAATAACAGTTTAATAGTTGCTATTACAAATGATTATTTGTTGATTTGCTTATCAAAATTTATTATCTTTGTTAAATAAAATTATTATAAAATGTAATAAAAAACAAAACGAAAACTTCAACTCAATTCATCATATTGTTTTGATATTGTGATCATTCATCATAAAGATTATTAGAATCTTTATTACTTTTTGAGTTTGTCACTGCAGCTGATTTGGTTTTGGCTCTGAAAAATTTATAAAATTGTATACTTTCAAAAATTATATACTTATTTATTTAGTATTAATATTAATACTATAGTATTATACAAAAAGCATACAGATATGAAGTGTACATACAATTCTCTCTTGCATCTTAATGGGGCTTGAACTAGCCATTTTCCAATAATACTGTCAATTTCAGTCTCTGATGTAGCTGTTCGTTGACTCTGCACCACAACTAT
>NW_012042356.1:0-417 GCF_000956235.1 Wasmannia auropunctata
TTGTAAAGACTCAGTAAGTCATTTAATGAATTATGGATTTCAAAAGTAGAGATTTTAAGTTGTAAAATGCTTTTTTGATCATTATGTTACTATAATTTTTCGAACAAAGTTGCTCTATCTTGAATTTTTAGAAATTATTGATATATTATATTAACGTATTGTCCGGTCAATTAGTTTGGTGACTGTATATAAGTGTAGACCCATACAGCACAACCCGCGATGGATATGCTTCTAATTAGTTTTAGAAAGCTAACCGTTATGAGATGATAACAATGGTTATCATTGCAGAAACATATTTGATTTCAAACAGATACGTGTCCATTATCGCGCAAACTGGTTTCGATCGTCGCGTTCATAACAGAAATGTAGATACGTAACGGAAGCGTAACTTTGTTGCGTAGCATATGTAATAACAAA
>NW_012042357.1:0-373 GCF_000956235.1 Wasmannia auropunctata
AAATTAAGCAATTCAATTGTTGAGTCAACATCAAATACTAAAAAAGCACAAAAATTTTTTGTAATTGTATAATAGATTATATTTAAAAATGTATTTTGATATTAACAATTGATATTAATACTCACTAATTGGAATATCATCAATTTCTTGATAATTGCTTAATTGAAAGTCTTGATATACAGGGTGTCCCGTAACGCTTAATTAATATTTCAAGGCGTGAAATAGAATGAAATTTTGAACTAAAAGTTCCTCTTTCAATTTTGGCTCAGACCATTATTTACAGAGTTATTAACGCGAATAAAGTTAATCAATTAGATCGCGTTTAGCCGGAGTACGCAGGAGCGTAGCGTGCCGTACGTGCGGCTCTTCGCGA
>NW_012042358.1:0-405 GCF_000956235.1 Wasmannia auropunctata
ACCGCCGAGTCCTCTCGGAAAACCTCCGGCGACGCCGGACCGGCCATCCTGCCTACCCGCTGAGTCGGCGAGACACGCCAGTCCGCCTGAACGCACGTCGAGCGTGAGCACCAGCCCTCGGCGTTCAGCGGGCCCGTCGAAGCGTTCCAGGACACCGGAACGTTTCCGGGAGCTCCGGGCGAAACGAGCGCGGACGTCGCAGCTCCCTAAGATCCGGGCTATTACGTCGGTGCAGCGCAACCCGCACCTCCAGGCCCGGCTGCGGAAGCTCTTCGGCGAGGAGGACGAGGAGAACTCCCCCCCGAAGGAGTAGACGAGCTCAACCGGCGCCAGCCTTTGCACCCTTCGGCGCGGGCACCTTCGGGTGCCACCCGACTTACTTCCTACCTCTCCCTGGAGTCAATA
>NW_012042359.1:0-549 GCF_000956235.1 Wasmannia auropunctata
TGGACCTGCCAGACGAGAGGGTGACAAGGTAGAGGTTGGCGGACCCACGACCTCGGCCGGTCACCACCCAGGTCTCGCGTTCCACGCAGACGGGCGTCGCCTGCGCCCAGTCTCGTCCCGTACTGACGCCTCCGAGCCCGCTGCCGATAACGTCGCAGAAGCCGAGGACGCCAGGTCGACCGCGGAGTCACTTCCGGAGACAGCCTCTGGAGCCCGCGGCCGTCAACGCCGCAGCAGCCGAGGACGCCGGGGCGACCGCCGAGTCCTCTCGGAAAACCTTCGGCGACGCCGGACCGGCCATCCTGTCTACCCGCTGAGTCGGCGAGACACGCCAGTCCGCCTGAACGCACGTCGAGCGTGAGCACCAGCCCTCGGCGTTCAGCGGGCCCGTCGAAGCGTTCCAGGACACCGGAACGTTTCCGGGAGCTCCGGGCGAAACGAGCGCGGACGTCGCAGCTCCCTAAGATCCGGGCTATTATGTCGGTGCAGCGCAACCCGCACCTCCAGGCCCGGCTGCGGAAGCTCTTCGGCGAGGAGGACGAGGAGAAC
>NW_012042360.1:0-838 GCF_000956235.1 Wasmannia auropunctata
TTTATACCAATGAAATGTTTACGTCAAGTGATAGGTTATGATTGCTGTACAACTCGAAAAAAGATAATTTTTAATTTTTGTCGTTTTTACTACAAAAAATAGCTCGCCCCATTACATTTTATGTCTATTTCAATCCTGTAAAAGCGATTTTAATTCCGTTCAGTATTTTCGAAGTTATCGTTCCAACTGCAATTGTCGGTAATTCCCGACCATTCAGCATCCTCTTAAATATTGATTTTTTTCTTTTTTCTTTTTCTTTTTTCTAAAACCATAATCGAAAAATTATAAACTTTCGTACAAAACCTCCGTAAGTCAAATTTTCATACATTAACCCTCTTTTACTCGAATTTTGATAAGTCGAAAACTTTATAACTTGAAGTTTTTCTTGTCTCTTGAGATTCGAGTTATCGAGGTTCGACTGTACATATATTACAAATGATAATTACAGAAATAAAACTTCAGGTCCATTAATTTTAAGTTTTACTTTATCGAAGTCATGATTCACAATAATCTTCAAAAAATTTTAAATGTCGCTCATTGTTTATTCAAATGTTACAAGCAAAGTAAATAAAGAATGTCGTGTTTTCTATGTAAAATAGAAACATGTCATTAGGTACTTATACCTTAACAAGTATAACTTAACAAGTATAACTTAACAAGTAAAAAAATAAATATTTATAATATATATGAGTCATTTTGCGATAAACGGACCACCTCTCCTTCCAAAATTTAACGCAATGGAAAAAAATGTTTGAGGTCTCAAAATATTCATATACTTATGTAGTTTCGAATGGAACGTTTTGAAATGGCCTTTTAAAAAAATTCAATATGGCGGCTT
>NW_012042361.1:0-791 GCF_000956235.1 Wasmannia auropunctata
GCAGTACTCCTAACAGAAGTGAATGTGATGTCGGAAGCAAAATGGCTACGTCTGGTAAGTTAGAAATAAGTTTGTTATTATTAATTATAGAATTATTAAAAAGTATGTCAATAGAATTGAAAAATAATTCGTCTATTACAGGAGTTTCGAGCACATCCACTTATCAAAGTTTACCAGAAGAGATATTATTTATCGACGATGTTACTCTTAAACAAGAGCTCGCAGAGCTTGGCGATCAGCCTGGTCCCATCACTGATATAACTAGACATTTCTATCAAAAACGTCTTTTGCGTTTAAAAAATATTACGGGGTTTTATTTAAGAACTACCAGGGAATTTTTCAGGAAAGCTAATCTTGTTTCATTGATGCCAAATCAGAGTGTTCCAAGAAACCAGACCTCGGAGCTGAGCAACTTAATCAGACCGGATTTAGAGTTTGGAGACTGGTTAAATCGTCTGGATACCTACAGAAGTCTGGAGATGCAAGTATCTCAAGAATTCGCTTTGCCGGATCGAACGTGGCGCGGGGGCATATTTAAAACGTCCTTCACCTACCTCCTGTTAGACCCGCGTATAACGCAGGATCTGCCGAATCGCAGCGTCCGCCTTACGAGATCAAAAGTCTGGTCGGACTTCCTCAAAGCCATATTCTACATCGGTAAGGGCAGTCGTTCCAGACCTTTCGATCATCTCTATGATGCTCTCGCAATAATGAGGGATGGTTCGGTCAACACCAATACAAAAATCAAACGCATTCTCGATATATGGAACAGCGATCACGGCGTGATCTGT
>NW_012042362.1:0-668 GCF_000956235.1 Wasmannia auropunctata
GACATTATAACGATGATGTGACAGTAGCTGTGATAGAGAAAAATGCTGCGATTTAAAATGCGACAACGTTGTCGCAGACGTTTTATAGCTTCATGTGCTACTTGGGTATCATCTCGCCGTATATAAATCGTCGTCAAATTAAAAAAAAATAATAATTTCATAGTCACAATGATAAAAACATATAAATTAATTAAAATTAAATTGATTGATGAAGAATTAAATTAATTTGTTTATAAGAAAGCTTCGCAATGTATGGTTCTCACAGAACGGTGTCGATAATTAGCAAATGACACATTATTATTAATCTGTATGTAAAATCCGTGAGAGATAGGTCAAATACGATAAAATGTATATTAACAAAGCGCAATGTTTATAAGTTATCGTTGATAGATAAATAAGCATGGTCGAAGAGCTCCGTGTCTGTTTGTAAATTCAAACTGTTTTTTTGACATTTAATGTGTAACATCTCTGATATAAGATGTCTATTATAAAATTTTTCGTTATCCAAAATTTCCACTCTATCCCAATCAAACTCATGACCGTGATGCAACCTATAACGATCAGTAATAACCGACCATGTAGACGTTTTTCTACTAATGTGATTCAGATGTTCGGAAATTTTAGTATCCAATTGTCTGCCCGTTTGTCCCACATAAGAAGCATCACAA
>NW_012042363.1:0-487 GCF_000956235.1 Wasmannia auropunctata
AGCAGCGTCCACGGTCGCCAACGCAGACGCTCGTCGTCGTCGCAAACGAGGGTCGGTCGCGACGATCAGCTGCTGTACAGAGAGACAGCGAGCGAGTGAGAGAAAGGACCCCGCTACAGCTGTTCGCAACGTTGCTCCGAGCTCTCTCTCTATCTATCCATCTATGCGTCGACTCGCCACACGCGTGCGCGCTCAAGTTTCCAACCGCCGTTTGAACGAGAGATGAATGCGTACGTTTCACCACACAGCTAGCACGCGCAGCGCAACGGAGCGGCGCTACGAGAGGCGGATAGATACATCGCGCGCGGCGTCGCGAACGCACGCGAGACGACGAAGCGAAGAGATCTCGCGAACGAGTCGTCGCACACGCGCGCGCACACACACGTAACATCACGCGCCTGCACGCGCAAATCGAGCGTGCTCACGTTTCGATAGAGCTGGGGAGGGAACCGAGAAAGAACCATAGACGTTACAAATGGCATACGCT
>NW_012042364.1:0-349 GCF_000956235.1 Wasmannia auropunctata
TATTTATTTTTTATATTATAAACAGAAATTTCTTTAAACCCTTGCATTTTTGCCTTATAAAAATAGGAGTGGGTTATACGGCTACTCATGAGTGGGATAAATGACTCGAAAAATATAATACAAATAATCTAAATAATAATAGTAAATAACACGTGAATTGACAACGTAATTTGCATTTACTGATTAATAAATAAATAAAGAATGTATTATTACAGATTGTGAATAAATATATACATAAGTATATACATACATGAATGTTATGATTAATGTATTGTAAAGGGCGTATTATCACGTATTATTATTTACTTTTATATTTATAAAACTGAGTCGACAAGGCACACAGGGGATA
>NW_012042365.1:0-1296 GCF_000956235.1 Wasmannia auropunctata
AATTTTGGATATAGATTGCTGAATTCCATATGACTTGATTGGCATATCAAACAACGAATTGAAACCTCTACACGACTTCGGCCTCTTCATCATACGAACGGATTCCGCGTCGCGACTCATGGCATCTCGCTTAGCGGGAAGCGTGAACGACGTTGAGGCAACAGGATCGCCACTACCACCATCTCCAACAGATTGCAACTTATCGTTATAACTTGCCGCAACCGTTATATCGTCACCGTCGTCATCTTCACCCGACACAGCAGATATTACACGCGATTCATCACGACTCATCGCAGTGTCTTCTCGCGACACGACAGCAATCATTTCACGATCCTTCATCCTTTTTTTATAGTCGTTCACCAATTCGATAAAAGTATTCTTTCTCATCATGTTCATCATCAATCTCTCAAACAATTGTTCACCGACAATTAAACTATACATGTCATTCAATGTACAAGTCGTACTAAGTTTCCCCTTCCGTGACAATTCCATATTCAAATCCGCAAGCAAATTCTTTATTCGAAACCCTTCTTTTAAACGATTCAGATCTTTATTTGTTCCCCATGTTAAATACGATTGTATCACTCTACGCAACATTTCTAGCTGTCGAGCCACTGGCTGCTCAGTACTCCAAATCTTCTTCAAAATATCCGAAAACGAAAACATAAACTTATCCATGACGATTCGTTCCTAGTGTCGGAGATCCACAAGAATCATGCAAAATATCCACTATCTTAGCGTCTTCCTGTAACTCATTTATAATGTTAATTAAATACCAACTCTTAACAACCCATCGCCTTATATATTATATAAGCTCTCTCCCACCAACAACAATATAATTGACGTAATTTTTTAGACGACCAAAAAAGGCTCACAATATTACCAATGAATACAAAATACATTTCTGCATACTGCAATCCGGAAAAGCTATGAACTTGACAAGCAACAACACACAAATGATTCTCTCACGCGCCGTATAACTTATGAATCGTTCGAATAATCATCTTACGAACGATAAACAAACATCATGCAATAACTACGTAAAAAAAATTAAAAAACGCGTAAACAGTAGTGCGATTCATTAACCTTTGAGCGTAGGTTTATATTATCAGTTTTATAACATTGCACAACTCAATCCCGCGTCGTCACCTGTACGGAAAAAAACTATTAAAATGCCAATAATAATTATTGGAATGCTAATAGTAACTATTGTACGCCAATAGTTATAAATACTCAATACTACTGCGATAATTACTTAACACTAGTAATAAGTAGTTTTCACTACACAATTATTAA
>NW_012042366.1:0-1343 GCF_000956235.1 Wasmannia auropunctata
ATTTTTTATTACATATTCTCGTAGCTGATCTGAGAACTTTCCAAAACACATAAATAAAATATTTTTTTATAAAATAAATCTTGAGTTATGAAGCTTGAAAGTTGGAGTACTGTCGGCATTAGCATCATCCAAGGTAAGGGATAACCGTATCAAATTGTGAGCTGCTAGAGCAGATTAAACTAAACAGAAAAGTCCTCTACCATTTTGCAAAATTTGCATTTGTTAACGAGATATTAATTTTTAAAGATTGGCGAATAAACGCGTTCAGCTAAATACCAGCGTTGAGACGGTCGTATCTCGCTGCTGTTAAAGTTGGTATTTGTTTAAACTTTAAACACAAGAGATATAGAATATATAATGAAAAAAATAAGTCCTTTGTACAAAATATCATTAGCTCAGCGTTAGCGTACAAGTTTGCAGTTCTAGGGATCTTAGGTTCAAATCTCAATGTTTTCAAAAATTATAAACGCGTATATAAATTGTAATTAATAAAATAGAAAATATGCGGAATAGTAAACACAAAGTAAACTCTAAAAATAATGTTAAAAATAAAATTTAAAAAAATTAATTTTTTAACAGTAATAATATATAAAAATATGTAAAAAAGACGTATATAATGTTACGTTGCAATTATATATATCTAATACATAAATTATACATTCAAAGTTGCTGACATATAGCCGTACCGTTAGTACATTATATGTACTGTACAAATAATATTACATGTAATATTTATGACACTTGTGTAATATAACATATACATCAGCTAAGTTATATACTGTGGTTTGCTGGGACAGCTTCCTCATCTTCACATCCACGATCTATCGTTCTCCCTCCATCCTGTAAGAGAAACAAAAGAGATGAAAGAAATACTAACAGAAAAAAACACCTTTAAAAAAACAAATTTTCGTGCAACTAACCATCTCTCCCTCTTACAGAAATATATCTATCGTCTCTTTCCTAACTCCATTAATTGTCTTCAAATCGTCGGCCGCTGCGTCCAACAATTGCTGCGTCAACCGTTGCTTACGATCTGATTCGGAAGACGTGAGAAATTCTGCTCGCACTTCAGCGACTTTCCACCATTGTCGCCGTTCCAGCCCAGTAATCTTGTTTACATCGTAAATTTCAAGCCGAACCATTCGATATCCGGTCTCCCCCGGTGATTTCATAATCACTCGACGGTTGTTTTCAATTTTGGATATAGATTGCTGAATTCCATATGACTTGATTGGCATATCAAACAACGAATTGAAACCTCTACACGACTTCGGCCTCTTCATCATACGAACGGATTCCGCGTCGCGACTCATGGCATCTCGCTTAGCGGGAAGCGTGAACGA
>NW_012042367.1:0-430 GCF_000956235.1 Wasmannia auropunctata
TTTCATGGCATAACTAAAAATCGCACACAAATGCAGTTTACTGCTTTCGAAAGAGTGTATCTTTACCTTCAATTTGCTTTTTTGTTGAGCGTTGTACGATTTTTTTCACCGAGTTATTCAACATTGAAGCAAAAAGGACCATTTTTGCTCTAATGTTGAATAACTCGGTGAAAAAAAATCGTACAACGCTCACAAAAAAAGCAAATTAAAGGTAAAGATTCACTCTTTCGAAAGCTGTAAACTGCATTTGCATGCGGTTTTTTATTCGCGCCATGGAACTTGTCAAAGTTCGTAAAAAATTTTGAGATTCGTCGGGTCTTCCTTTCTATCCGTGTAATTCCATGAAAGATCAGTAGAATCGTTTTCTCAAGTACCGATTTGGAAAGTAGAGATTTCAAGCTGTAAAATGCTTTTTTGGACATCTCGATAA
>NW_012042368.1:0-452 GCF_000956235.1 Wasmannia auropunctata
GAAAGAAATTATAAAAGAAAAGGACGGGAATTACATAAGGGAAGGGGGAGCCATGAAAAAATAATGGAATTGAATCGTTAGGTCTGAACCTAGCGACCACGGAACGAATTTCCTCGACACTGAAATCATCCGGGCCTATGGTGAAGGTACCGGGTTCCAGCGGGAAAAACTGTTGAGGGAACTGAGTAATTAATGATTCGAAAGAGTCGTGCTCATCATAATAATAATAGAGACATGGACGAGAAGGGGGAAGGAGACAGGTTTAATGCTCACTAGTTGAAACGGCGAGGGCAATTAGAGATAAGTCGCGAAACAGAGGTTTCGAAACCACAAAAGTCTCGACGAGATTATTCGCAAGAAGAGAAATTAGAAAGAAAAACTTACTTTTCTGCTGGTGCGATATCGGTCCCTCGCTGGTCGTTTCGCACGGTACTTTGGATCACTCGCGCACT
>NW_012042369.1:0-301 GCF_000956235.1 Wasmannia auropunctata
ATTAACTTTATTCGTTAATAACTCTGTAAATAATGGTCTGAGCCAAAATTAAAAGAGGAACTTTTAGTTCAAAATTTCATTCTCTTTCACGCCTTGAAATATTAATTAAGCGTTACGGGACACCCTGTATACATGTTATTGATTTTGTCGTTCCTCGGAGAGCTCCTCCAGCGTGGCGGTAGAAGGGAGAAAGAAATTATAAAAGAAAAGGACGGGAATTACATAAGGGAAGGGGGAGCCATGAAAAAATAATGGAATTGAATCGTTAGGTCTGAACCTAGCGACCACGGAACGAATTTCC
>NW_012042370.1:0-872 GCF_000956235.1 Wasmannia auropunctata
TAGCAACTGTACTCGTCAAAGTTCGAGCGAATAATATTGTATTACATTTTTATCTTTTGATTTTAAATTTTGACCAAGTTTTATACATTGTTAATTTTAACTATTTATTCATCATTGCTATTTATTAATTTTATCGTTGCCAAGATGCGAAATGTGTGTTTTATTATGTTCGAGGACAGCTAGATCATGCAGCCCTGCAACTGCACAGACAGCTATTGGAGGTATTTATAACTGCTTCCTCACTCACTAGACATGGAAGAATACACACATTAAGAAATTAAGAGCGAGAATTAAATGTAACTATTGTAAATTGTCACTGAAGATGACTACAAAAGATAGCCGAAATGTTTGACTTTTAGAATAATGTAAATTTTATGTAAATTAAATATTGCGTACCAATAACCACGCCGATTCCCATCTGCCTTACTTACATATTGTACTTACATATTTCTTTATTCTTATTAAGAAAAAATCGATAATTAAATTAAAAAATTAACAATTATTTGTTGATACTGCAGCATCGGAAAACTAATAAAAGAGAAAATATGCTTTCATCATCTAGCTTTCACGAGATGGGAACGAAAGACTTATCAACTATGATCGATTATGTACTTAATTACACAAAACAAAAAACTCTACGCTACATTGGTCACTCGATGGGAACTACTATGTTTTTCGTTTTACTATCCATGAAGCCCGAATATAATGCAAAAATAGAATTGGGAATCTGCCTTGGTCCGGTCGCTTTTTGGAAAGAAAAATCTCCTCTAGTACGATATTTAAATAATGAAGTAACAAATATTAAGGTAAGAAAATACCAAACTCTCTTCTTTCTCTCTCCGTCCCTCTCCCCCCCCCCTCTCTCTCTCTCC
>NW_012042371.1:0-582 GCF_000956235.1 Wasmannia auropunctata
AGTTCGGATACGCTCGAGGTTGATCTCTGAGAGAGGCTCTCGAGGAATGATGGCGAGGTATACGACCTGTTATCGATTTTGCCGCAAGGGCAGAGGATGCTCGAACCGGTTCCGGAGCCCTCTTATATAGACACCGCAACTGTTTTTTCCTTACGCGAAAGCGTAAATGTTCGGCGCCACCAAGCGGCGGATTGAGAAGCTCGGCGCGCGTTTATTTGAAAATGGTGGCGGCTCGTTGCCGCGTAATTAAATGCATAGCAACGATGATTCCGCCACAATAACTTTTCTCGAAATGTTCAATTAAAACCCTGGTGTGAATATTTTAGGATCGCACACATTATTACATAATTTTTATCAAGTCGGATACCGAGTAAAGTGCGCTTATATTTAAACCTTGTAATTTTTCCGATATTTTTTTCCATTTCTCGCTGTTCATAATTTCTATATTATATGCTTTATTATTTTTTTTTATATACTGTCCTAAAATGGCAAAAATTTTATATACTGTCCTAAATGTCAACTAAGTTTATCTGGGTATTACTTAAGTTATTGTCTATAATATAAATATCATTTTGGATTAGA
>NW_012042372.1:0-472 GCF_000956235.1 Wasmannia auropunctata
TCCTCGTCGGGTTCCACAAACTTGCCTCCACCGGGTACTGCTGGTAAAGGGTTACCAGTTTCCACCGATGAGAAGCAGCTGGGCTCCTCGGACGGACTGGCTGACCGCCTAGGTGAGGTTACGGTTACCCCTCGAGGCTCCTTTGCAGCCGAGCTGGCTGCCTCTAGGCTTCGTCGCCCCGAAAGGGGTTTTGACGGCCGAGTTCGGATACGCTCGAGGTTGATCTCAGAGAGAGGCTCTCGAGGAATGATGGCGAGGTATACGACCTGCTATCGATTTTGCCGCAAGGGCAGAGGATGCTCGAACCGGTTCCGGAGCCCTCTTATATAGACACCGCAACTGTTTGCTCCTTACGCGAAAGCGTAAATGTTCGGCGCCACCAAGCGGCGGATTGAGAAGCTCGGCGCGCGTTTATTTGAAAATGGTGGCGGCTCGTTGCCGCGTAATTAAACGCATAGCAACGGTGATTCCG
>NW_012042373.1:0-366 GCF_000956235.1 Wasmannia auropunctata
TCCGCGCTCTGACGTCCCAGAGAGCCACCAGATGATTTGGTGGCCTGGTGAGCGGTCCGACAGGAAGCTCAATCGGGATCAGGCGCCACCGGGGTCTAAGCTCCTCGTCGGGTTCCACAAACTTGCCTCCACCGGGTACTGCTGGTAAAGGGTTACCAGTTTCCACCGATGAGAAGCAGCTGGGCTCCTCGGACGGACTGGCTGACCGCCTAGGTGAGGTTACGGTTACCCCTCGAGGCTCCTTTGCAGCCGAGCTGGCTGCCTCTAGGCTTCGTCGCCCCGAAAGGGGTTTTGACGGCCGAGTTCGGATACGCTCGAGGTTGATCTCAGAGAGAGGCTCTCGAGGAATGATGGCGAGGTATACGA
>NW_012042374.1:0-588 GCF_000956235.1 Wasmannia auropunctata
AACGTTATTTTATGTCCTGAAAAGGACAGTTTTGCGTCCGTGAGAGACCAACCAATGTTGGGAGAGATTTGGGCCGAGCCCTGAAGAGGACTCGGCGAGGAGCGTTGGTTTTCTTCGGAGACGAGGCTGTAGAATCTCTTCAGTTCTTCAGATGCGAGGTTGTCGGCTCCGACGAGGACGTCTTCTTTTCCGTACTTTCAAAGGAGGCAGAAAAGCGGAGTCTGTCTGCGTGGCTCTTGTGACCCGATCGGCTCTCCTTGGTTCTGGAGGTAGAGGAGATATTCTTCGTGGCAGCTCCGGCCACGTAGGAGAGATAGGTCTCCGCGCTCTGACGTCCCAGAGAGCCACCAGATGATTTGGTGGCCTGGTGAGCGGTCCGATAGGAAGCTCAATCGGGATCAGGCGCCACCGGGGTCGAAGCTCCTCGTCGGGTTCCTCAAACTGGCTTCCACCGGGTACTGCTGGTAAAGGGTTACCAGTTTCCACCGATGAGAAGCAGCTGGGCTCCTCGGACGGACTTGGCTGACCGCCTAGGTGAGGTTACGGTTACCTCTCGAGGCTCCTTTGCAGCCGAGCTGGCTGCCTCTA
>NW_012042375.1:0-451 GCF_000956235.1 Wasmannia auropunctata
TATACATATCATATATCATATCTATTATATCTTAACAATATGTTACAAATATGTTAAAATGTTACCTTTTTGAGAAGGTCTTTGTTGCATACTACAGGAATATACACTTGTATTCGATGGTCCAGGTATGTTAATTGAAGAATCATTAATTATCATGGTTTCTCCAATACTTTCTGTGTCAGTTCTATTTATTTCTAAAAGATTTATATATATTTATACAATAATTTTTTGTAAAAATTTAAGTATATACATTATATAATTTGTATATTTAAAAAAAAACAAGATATATTTACCTAATGGTCTATAGTTTTCTTTGTTATAAGATTTTTCTTTTACATGCAATGTAGATACGTTATTATTAAAAGATTTATGTCTCACATCTAAAATACATATTGTACACTTAAATAAAACGCAGATATAATATATGATTACGTTTAATGTATGTTTTAGC
>NW_012042376.1:0-1343 GCF_000956235.1 Wasmannia auropunctata
CTGCTTTACACTGAAGAGCACTTTCTATAAATAAAAATAAAAAATTAAATATAAATACAAATTATTGTATTGTCAATTCATGTTTTTTCATGCTTTATATTAACATTAGATTTTTAGATGATAATTTACCTTGCAATACATTTGCAAGAGAAAGTTTTCCAAATATTTGCTTCTTTTTAGCACCGTGCCATGAATATTGTTCAGCTAATCTGTTAGATAAAAGAAGCGACAAGCATCGCTTAACAAAATCGTACGGAGTAGTTCCACCCATTTTTGAAAATTCTTTTACCTGAAAAAAATTATATGTAATTAATAATTACGATATTAAAGAACGTTTATTTAAAAAAAGGAAACAAAAAACATATAGTGGATTGAAAACGATTCGGTTGTTCGAGATATTGTTCCACTTCGTTCAAATCTTCAACACTTTGCAAGGGAAAATGGAAAGTGCTTAAAAATGTGGGCTCACCCCCGTCTATTGTAGCTGCATTACATTTTTGGAGAAATGTAACTTTTACATCCTCGCAGCATTCTTTTGTAAATTCTCGTAGTAAAAATAATTCTTTAAAGATCTTCCGGAATGTTTCATCTAAAAGAATAATATAAAAACCGTAATATAAACACAAGTAAAACTGTTTACAATATAAAAGCAATTAATTAAAATGTATAAAAAGAATATAATTAGAAGCGTTAAATGTATTGTATTATATGTACTATAGTTTTTACGTTTAGGGCAGCATGTACAATGATCAGCGGTATTGAATGTCTGTTTATCTATACTTGTGTTACAATTTGCATTAAACCTATCCATATTCACATCTGCAAAAAAATAAATAAGTTATTAAAAAAATTCTGTCATAAAAATTTTGTTAAATAAATCATATTTAGTAGAAATAATAATATAATCGCGTGCAATAAAAATTAGTTCTTTATTTCTATATTGTTCTTACAAAAAATAAGTACAATAAATTATTTCAACGTTACATAAATTCTAAATTTATTATTAATTACTACGATAATTTTTAAATAAATGTAATTAAAAAATGTAGCTATTAATAAAAATTAGATTTAAATATTTATATAAAAAAATCGGCTTATTCTATATGTTTCCCAATTATATTAATGCCAAATATCCTACATATCTATTATATCTATTATATATATCTATATACATATTATATATCATATCTATTATATCTTAACAATATATTACAAATATGTTAAAATGTTACCTTTTTGAGAAGGTTTTTGTTGTATACTACAGGAATATACACTTGTATTCGATGGTCCAGGTATGTTAATTGAAGAATCAATAATTATCATGGTTTCTCCAATACTTTCTG
>NW_012042377.1:0-530 GCF_000956235.1 Wasmannia auropunctata
AAAAAAAACTAATTTATATCAATTATATAATCAAATAATGGATCACAAATATACGTATATATGTGTATGTAATTGCAGTTATCGCACGCATATTAATAGAAAAAAAACTAATTCATATCAATTATATAATCAAATAATGGATACACAAATATACGTATATATGTGTATCCATTAGTTATCGCACGCACATTAATTTAAATATATCAACTTGTGTGATTTATATAATCAAATGGAAACATATTTTTTCATGAAATGAATTCTCTTAGTATGTATGCGTTAAGAACGTTGGAGTTACTTTATTTTTCTTCTTTCTCTGCCCGTTCTCTTGCACGTCTGAGCCAAGTTTTTATACCTTCCTCGACCTCTTTTCTATTTTGTGCTGCTTTACACTGAAGAGCACTTTCTATAAATAAAAATAAAAAATTAAATATAAATACAAATTATTGTATTGTCAATTCATGTTTTTTCATGCTTTATATTAACATTAGATTTTTAGATGATAATTTACCTTGCAATACATTTGCAAGAGA
>NW_012042378.1:0-438 GCF_000956235.1 Wasmannia auropunctata
TCAAATAAGTATATTAGGCTCTGATATACAAATAAAATGTTAAATAAATGCCCTTAAGAGCCGACGCAGTTCTAATAGCGCAAATGATCCCTTTATTGAAGAATAGTAGACGTTTCGATTCTTGGATTGAGTCCTCTTCAGTACAGATTTCTCTCAAATCGCAATATAAATTCCATTTCCGCTTTGCTCCCTCATTCTTAATAATTTAATCAGAAAACTGATGTGTCAAACTGAAGTGAGATGTCAATGCTGTAAATAAGATTCAAACCTATGTCTTGTAATATAATTCAGTTTACTGACAAGGGACATGTCACAACTGTCCGGCACCGATTTAATTCTCCTTAGAATATGTTTTTAAACACAAAAATCTAAGAGACACGTATTTTTTTATATGTGCGGAATCTCAGGTTTAAGGGGTGAAACACATCGGAAGAGCAC
>NW_012042379.1:0-971 GCF_000956235.1 Wasmannia auropunctata
AGACGTGTGCTCTTCCGATCTCCCCCACACACACACACACACACACACACAAACATATGATTCACCATCAAAGAATACAGAATAGAAACACCTCGCCAGTTTTCTTGACGTTTAAATGTTCATTGCCATCACACATTTAATTCCTACAATTTATTACGCTTTTACTGTACAGTAGCAGAGAGCAAAATTTTCGCGATCTCCTTCAGGTTTTCGCGGAAGCGTAAATCTAACGAGCATGTATGAATCGCACTGTGTACGTTCGTTGTGAAGTACTTACTAATTAAATAAATATTTTTTACACGAGATGGAATTTAATATTTCTGACACTAAATACAACTCGTAAAAAGATTTGTAAGAAAATATAATTATTATTCTCATTAAAAAAATTATGTTTGTAATTTATTATGAAAAAATGAGTCTAAGATATCGGATAAACTGAACCGGTTGTTAAAAAAAAAAAGAAGGAAAGAAATCGGTTCATGCGGAAAGAGTGCACTCGGATTCGGGCTGCGCCCGTTGATCTCTTCATAACTTGTCGTTTGTGCGCATATTAGGCGCTCCCATACCGCAAGAGCACGGCCGCCAGACATAAACGTCGAATTGGAGTGCCTCGTGCACGTAAACCAGATTTCTGATGTCAGCTTCAAGTACATCCCGCTGGCAGTCACCGCGTCGTTTCGCAAAGCACTTTGATGCCAAGCCGTAATGCGTCTTAATAGTTAGAGGAGTCGGGGGTGCGATGATGTTTCTCGCGTTGTAATCCAAATCGAAAGCAGACGGAGGATATATTTCGACTAAATATGTACATATTAGCTTATCATTCTATTTACGTAATATAGATTGCGCTTCGATTGGTGCTGACAAATACGAGGAAATAATTCAGTGTATCTCTAGTGTCACAGTATATATATAGCGATATATTGCTAATTGAATTATTTTATAAATTATTACACGATCGAGTGAGCCTAGGA
>NW_012042380.1:0-1145 GCF_000956235.1 Wasmannia auropunctata
CCTAATTTTGGTCTGGCTCTTTAAAGTTACAAGCTTGACCGATCAAGGCTAACGATAAGTCTCAAGGTTGACCGAGTTAGTCCAGCGATCCGCTGGCATAACCGGAGAAATCAGAATTAAAATGTGGAAGCGCGAAATTACACCACAACTTAATGATAAATTGTAGAAGACGGGGTAGGCAGACGCGTGATTGGCCGAGGCGATCTTCCGCTCTCACGTGACGCCGGTAGAAGGGGAGTTATATAAGCGGCTTCCGCAGGCGTCTCGAGGTCTGATCTTTGATCTCTTCGCACAAAGTAACAGGAGGCGTTCGTTCCTGACGATAGACACAGTTTCACGTTCGCGAGTATAAAACCGAGCGCGTAATTAAAAAAAAGATATCGCGAGTCCGGCACACCGATGTCGGGTTGAATCTCGCCGCAACCGCGAAGTTAACCACGGAATTTGTCCGGATCTAATTTCTTTTCAATACAGAAATTTCAAGTACGTGCGCTGGAGGACCGACGACCTTTAACCGGCACCGAAACGAGTTTCCTTTCGAGTTTAATTTGTCGCAAATAATTTGCGTAACGCTGACGGCCGACGATGTCCAGGCGATGCGATACGCGACAAGTACGCGAAAACGCGTAAACGGAGCAAACGCGAGAGTGTATGAACAAGTGCGTGATTTTCTATTTTATATATAAATATTCAAAAAAATTTAATAAACTAAAGATTAAAATCGTAACAAAGTGTTGATGTAACCACGCCTGTTCGGTATTTGCGCGAGGGACATTTCGGTTGCCGATTAAGCGACGCCGCGCCGAACTCCGACCGCGGTGATTCCGAGAAACCCGTCGGGTTGTTTCGCCGAATTTCGCGACAATTCGTGGAATCGGGGATAACCGAGGGTAGAAACGGGCTAACAATTTCGGGAGCGATCACTCCTGCTCCAATAGTTAAGCAATTAGTCAATTTTTATTTTAACACCAGACGGGAGATAGGCGAGAGAAAGAGACGACGACTTTTTCCTGATCGACATTTTGTAAAAGACACGGTTCTTTGGGACAACAGCCGCTTACAATAAATCCTTGATTTTAAGGAACCGAGTATATTCTTATTGTCGGATCTCCCGCGACGAGCACAGCATCGCCGAGTCAGTGGCG
>NW_012042381.1:0-368 GCF_000956235.1 Wasmannia auropunctata
TATCCCCTGTGTGCCTTGTCGACTCAGTTGAAAAAAAATCGTACAACGCTCAAAAAAAAAGCAAATTAAAGGTAAAGATTCACTCTTTCAAAAGCTGTAAACTGCATTTGCATGCGATTTTTTATTCGCGCCATGGAACTTGTCAAACTTCGTAAAAAATTTTGAGATTCGTCGGGTCTCCCTTTCTATCCGTGTAATTCCATGAAAGATCAGTAGGATCGTTTTCTCAAGTACCGATTTGGAAAGTAGAGATTTCAAGCTGTAAAATGCTTTTTTGAACATCTCGATATGATCATTTTTTGACGAAGTTGCTCTATCTTGAAGTTTGCCTATTTTTAGAGGCTAGAACAGGTGATCCTTTAATTTTA
>NW_012042382.1:0-467 GCF_000956235.1 Wasmannia auropunctata
TTCGAAATAATCCTTTTTCAAGGAGATGAATTGTTAATTTTAAATATAGCAAGGGTCAAACATTTTTTATAGACTAAGTTCTTGGGAAATTTTTGATACCATCTTGTATATTAAGTCATTTTTAATAAGAAAATTTTAGCAGAATTTAAATGTTTTGTAATGAATTCTGTAATAACATATTTTTATATATTTTATTCTTTCTAATATAAAATTAAGTAATCTTTTATTTTTATATAATTACATACAAAAAGCAACATGTAATACTATGTATTTGTAAATACGCTACGCGAAAATCTTTTAACAAAAATATTCAAATCAAATATTTAAAAAATGTTAAAATATTGTTAAAATAAATGTAATAATAAATAAATGTAAAAAATGTTAAAAAATTTAATTTTATATTTCGTATAAAAATTCATAAAAAGTATTAAATTTTTTTATTATTGAAGTAAAAATGTAAAAAATTA
>NW_012042383.1:0-351 GCF_000956235.1 Wasmannia auropunctata
TTCGATAACAAGTAACAAATTACGTGACAGAAAAATCAAAGATTGGAAAAAATCTCCAGCAGCATACTTGGCGCCCGTTTTTTTATATATAAACTCATGGAAATATAATACATGCAATTCATGCTAACAATACATTATTTAATAGTAAATATTTTATGTAAATTAAAAAGAATAAATTACATATATTCACTAATAACTTTAAAATAATATGTATCAATGAATAATCTTGTAATGCCTTTAATTTTTATTTAAGATAATAGTAGTAACAATAATAATATATATATATATATATATATATATATATATGCATATATATTACGGCTCTATAAGCCTTAACACAATAGATTGAGG
>NW_012042384.1:0-402 GCF_000956235.1 Wasmannia auropunctata
TCATGATTTTTAAAAAATTTAATTTAATAAATTAAAAATATAACACTACCAAAAAGAAGTGAAATCAAAATATTATTTCAAGTATATTTATTGTGATTGAATTAAAAACTAAAAAAAATAATATACCTCGAAAAAAAAAATTGTATCAAATTAAACAAATAAAATCCAAGTTGTATTATTTTCAATGTATACGTAAAAAATAAAAACAAGAAATGCATGAGATAGCGTAATGAGGACCGCAGAAATTAAAAAGGGATTTCGATAACAAGTAACAAATTACGTGACAGAAAAATCAAAGATTGGAAAAAATCTCCAGCAGCATACTTGGCGCGCCCGTTTTTTATATATAAACTAATGGAAATATAATACATGCAATTCATGCTAACAATACATTATTTAATA
>NW_012042385.1:0-380 GCF_000956235.1 Wasmannia auropunctata
TTTACTGTCATTCTAATCAATTTATTGTATGTTAACATTTATAAAGAAAAATTTTATCTTTTTAATAACTTATTGAACTAAACTATTATGAATCTGTATCCATTAACATCCAGTACTCATGGATCATCACGAAGTGTCAGCAGTTCCGGATCACAAATGTTAAGCAGCATTGAGAGCGGTCATGGCTTGGAGGGTGACCGTTAGATCTGGATATTAATTTGGAAGGAATGATCCCCTTGAAACCCGTATATTGTTTTTTTTAATGTTTTATAATGGTTTTTATTTTGATTTCTATAAACATTTACTTAATCATTATTTTTAATCTATTTTTGTGCTTATTTAGGTATATAAATATGTAATCGATTGGNTTAGATATCTTA
>NW_012042386.1:0-349 GCF_000956235.1 Wasmannia auropunctata
TGCTGTCACGCACTCCTACCAAATCTCCACAAGCGGGAACATCTTCCGCGGGGGCGGAAGACGGAACACCGCACTCATATGATTTAAATGGGCAAACGGAAAATGCTCGAACAACTCGCCGCGTCACCTTCAGTGACGAAATAGCCAGCTTAAGCACTGGCGACGGCATGACTAATTTAAGCGGGGCAGCCGGTGCGCAAGATAACGCACGGACAACTCGCGGATTCAATTCCGTCAATGAAACGGATAATCTAGTAGAGCTGATGCGAGAAATTGCGTGAAATGACAACTCAAATAAATGAGCTCATGATGAACCAACGCGAAGGGCACCGCGATCGACGCCGCGACA
>NW_012042387.1:0-380 GCF_000956235.1 Wasmannia auropunctata
TATTTACATCTTGTTCCCGTATATCATCGTAATAAAACTCAAGCATACACATTATGTCAGTGATATGCAGAGCATTCACTTGACTTGCGTTCAATTCTTGATGCATTTCTTCAAACATTTCATTCTCTATATCACTATCATCCGAAAAATATACCTTTTAGGAAACATGCACTTTATCAGTTGTCGTAAAGATAAATAGGTTCCTAATTTTGAAAAGAGATTATGGAGACATAGATGGCATTCCATCTCTGTAGTCGTTCACGTTTGCGTTCCACGTTTTTCACGTTCACGTTTACGTTATTATTATACAAGTAATGTTCAATTATTACTATTATTGATCTTAACTACAGCCCTTACGAAAAAAAACTCTCAACTTTGAG
>NW_012042388.1:0-313 GCF_000956235.1 Wasmannia auropunctata
TACAGTTCTATAATATATTATAATCACTTATAATATTCTATAATATATTAATTTTTTAATATATATAATTGCATATACATGTGCGCGCGCGCGCACGCACGCCTTCTCCCCCCCACACACACATACACACAATGTTATACAAACTTAAAAATATGTCAAATTTATCTGAAGAAGGATTATTTGTGCATTTCAACATTTTTTTTCGAGATCAGTCATTATAACATAATGACACACAATAACACACTTTTCTATACACAATAATTTAATGTTAATTTTATGTTAATAAAACTAAAATTTTATGTTAATAAACTAA
>NW_012042389.1:0-480 GCF_000956235.1 Wasmannia auropunctata
ACGTGTGCTCTTCCGATCTTAATGACTGATCTCGAAAAAAAATGTTGAAATGCACAAATAATCCTTCTTCAGATAAATTTGACATATTTTTAAGTTTGTATAACATTGTGTGTATGTGTGTGTGGGGGGAGAAGGCGTGCGTGCGCGCGCGCGCACATGTATATGCAATTATATATATTAAAAAATTAATATATTATAGAATATTATAAGTGATTATAATATATTATAGAACTGTATATATATATATATATATACAGTTCTATAATATATTATAATCACTTATAATATTCTATAATATATTAATTTTTTAATATATATAATTGCATATACATGTGCGCGCGCGCGCACGCACGCCTTCTCCCCCCACACACACACACACATACACACAATGTTATACAAACTTAAAAATATGTCAAATTTATCTGAAGAAGGATTATTTGTGCATTTCAACATTTTTTTTCGAGATCAGTCATTATAACA
>NW_012042390.1:0-454 GCF_000956235.1 Wasmannia auropunctata
TGATAGGACACGATAAAATATTTGTCAGATCCTATATTAGTTCTTATCGTTTTCTATCGATTTTTTTTAACAGGGTAACTACTCGAACGAAAATATTTCTGTGATTAGACGTAAACAGACTGTTTCCGCAATAGATTTGTTTATATCGATTTAACTTGACACTTATATGACACTCAAATGCTTCGTAAGCGTTGTTCAGCCGTGCGCGATAAAAACGATTCATAGTTATACATCCGCAGAATATTGCGGAAATAGATTTGTTTTTGTCGTTATCCCTTGTTAAATGCAAAAATGCGAGCAGAACGTGCTGCGTGAAGAATTGCTGCGTGCGCGCCGCGTAAACGAGCACGGATGGTGTGCGTATAGAGGCGTTTTAATTATTTCTCGAAAATGATACTTCGGAAAACAACTTTATCACACATGGTTGAATTCGTATTAAAATAACCTTTAATTT
>NW_012042392.1:0-381 GCF_000956235.1 Wasmannia auropunctata
CATCGACGTCTTTCCCGCTAGACTCTTGGTGGACAAAGTGGACTATTACACGTGGTTCGTGGTGCAGCAAAACGAGGAGGACGAGGACGCTTGCGCCAAACTTCGCGACATACGTCGCGACGTAAAAATGGCCAAGCGGCGGCAATGTGAAGCCTCGCCATCCTCGCCATCCTCGCCTCATGCTGCTGCACCACCACGGCCACCACCACCACCACCACCACCACCACCACCACCACCACCACCACCACCAGCGTAACCACCACCAGCGTCACCACCACCAGCGTCACCACCTGCGCGACGTAGCGCCACTGCCAACGCCGCGCTTGCGCCCCTACTGCAAGCGCGGCGTTCCGTTTCACCGACGCCGCCAACGCCGCCGAG
>NW_012042392.1:7797-8309 GCF_000956235.1 Wasmannia auropunctata
ATTTCCCGATGTCGCGCGCGAGATTAGGCCGACTACCGTGAGTAACTTAACAGATTTGGTGAAAATATTAGATTCGGTAGAATCAGAACGACAGATAGATCGTACAATTAATAGCGACAACGCTAAACGCATAGATACGCGAAACGCGAACAATTATAGAGCCGATACCGGTAATGCGAATGCGAGATTGAACAATTTCCGTGCGAATATTAATCGTGCGAGTCCGTACGTGAGCCGAGAGCCACATGCGGAATCCGTTTGTCCGATGTTGTCGGGTACTTCGTACAAAACAAATCCGAGGTCATACCCTGAAGGTAAGTCTGCGCCAAAACAATTCAGCAGTTCACCTTGGAGAGCGAAGAGCCCGCAGCTGTTGCAACGAACTAGATTCGGTGGGAAGCAGGCACCACACGCAGGAGAACGGTACGTTAATGCCAATTCTTATGGCAATTTAAACAATAATTACCCGGGAGTCACGATAACTGAAGTCACGAGTGACACTGACGAGACTG
>NW_012042393.1:0-500 GCF_000956235.1 Wasmannia auropunctata
TCCTCTGCCCGAAACCTTGTGGCACCTCGGATGGTGCACCACCATCACCATCATCCGGCGGCGGCCTAGGCGTGGTTGCCGCTGGAACGTGTCGACTCGCTGGCGAGGGCGTTGTCAAATCGACACGTTCCAGGATAACGCGCGGCTCCCTCGGAGCGCGGCCGAGCGGCGTCGCATCAGCGGGGGCGGCAGAGGCGACGCGTCTCGACATCTGTTGACTTGGCGAGGGCGTCGTCAAGTCGACAGTTGGCAAAACAACGACGCCTTCTTGCCTTGCTGCAACGGGGCTGCTCGGTAGTGTCCGTCGTTGGGCTGGCCGTCCACCCTTGTGCCTGACCCTTAGCGACCTTCCTCTAGGCCTCGGCACACGGGCACTCGGCGGCGTTGGCGGCGTCGGTGAAACGGAACGCCGCGCTTGCAGTAGGGGCGCAAGCGCGGCGTTGGCAGTGGCGCTACGTCGCGCAGGTGGTGACGCTGGTGGTGGTGACGCTGGTGGTGGT
>NW_012042394.1:0-381 GCF_000956235.1 Wasmannia auropunctata
GATCTCACCCGAGGGTCTTTGATATGCGGCTGATAGAGTAAAATTTTTTTCTGGAAGAAAATTCATATAGTCGTGTATTAATAGTGGTCCGTTATTGAATGTTCTGTCATTTATGCTTGAACGTCCAAACGTAATGTTGATATGTCACGAATATTCAATGATCTAATACTAGTATGTTAGTCAATATATTTCAAATTCGACACAGATCCACATAATCGGGCTTTGTTGTTGTTGTTGTTGTTGTTGTTGTGAGAGTTATTTCAGTAGTCGTCATTGGTACGGATTCCGTTTTTGGGGAATTATTCTTAACTCCGTATAAATGTTGAATTGCTAATATATACTTCTATGTTACAACTCTCCGGGATACTGTGAGGTTGCATA
>NW_012042395.1:0-340 GCF_000956235.1 Wasmannia auropunctata
GCTTAATGTAAAACTAGGATAATCGACCATGTAAATTCGATCTTTAATAAATAATACGATCTCACCCGAGGGTCTTTGATATGCGGCTGATAGAGTAAAATTTTTTTCTGGAAGAAAATTCATATAGTCGTGTATTAATAGTGGTCCGTTATTGAATGTTCTGTCATTTATGCTGAACGTCCAAACGTAATGTTGATATGTCACGAATATTCAATGATCTAATACTAGTATGTTGTCAATATATTTCAAATCGCACAGATCCACATAATCGGGCTTTGTTGTTGTTGTTGTTGTTGTTGTTGTGAGAGTTATTTCAGTAGTCGTCATTGGTACGGATTCC
>NW_012042396.1:0-324 GCF_000956235.1 Wasmannia auropunctata
TACGAAATTCATTCAGTTAATTACAAATTATGTTAATTTAGACAGTAATAAACTTAATCGTTATGTTTAAATTTAACTCTCTTTATTTAAATTAACGACCTCGCACCCGCCTCACATCTCTTTCCGCCCCGATAATCGCACACGTCCGATCCCAAGTCATAGGGATTAAGTTTTCTGACTAAAACCGGACCGACGATCGCGCTGGTTCAATAAAACGAAGTAATAGTGTCCTTCTAAGGACATTGACTCGTTTTCGAACCCTTGCAAAAGCGCTTTCGACTCGCATCGTCCGCCTCTGCGCGTACCTGCGAGACAGCTTACCTA
>NW_012042397.1:0-395 GCF_000956235.1 Wasmannia auropunctata
TATTCTTTGAATTCTTGCCTTACATTTCGTTACGCCATCGCTAATCTTTTTACGAGTTCTTAGTGCGCTCCGAGTTTCCGTCGGATACGCTTGTATAGAGTCCTCGTGGCATTCGTTTGCCAAATCATGAGGTGCCTGTATTGCAATTTGTATTTCGCGCCTAGTGTGTGCGACTCGTGCTTACGCACGTATTGGTTGAACGCTGCCCGTCGCACGCCTCGTACTCCCCCCGACACTCCGCCTAGGCGGTCGGTTACGGACTGGCGGTCCCTTACGGAGCGGATCAACGCGGCGATCACGCCTCGGTTCCCTAGCCCGGACCGAAGACTTCGTGTGACCCTGTACGTGCGGACAGGTCAGCGTACGGTGGTGGAGCTTCCCCCACCTTACTCTTT
>NW_012042398.1:0-452 GCF_000956235.1 Wasmannia auropunctata
TCCGATAATATATTTCCGCATCGTCTTCGGTTCTCTTTAAGTGATCCTGTACCTGTCGGACTCTTACACCAATCGCAGCGATATCTAATTTTATTGCCAGTCTCCACACCGATTCCGCTTGATTCAGCAGTCCTATCTCCTCGTAGTAGATCCCCGGTGTGTGAATGAACTCTTCCCAGCGGTATGGGGGGTGTGTTGGTACCGGTGTCGTTTTCACCTGGTACCATGTTGCGAGTAACCTGCGAAGTAAGGATTACTATTCTTTGAATTCTTGCCTTACATTTCGTTACGCCATCGCTAATCTTTTTACGAGTTCTTAGTGCGCTCCGAGTTTCCGTCGGATACGCTTGTATAGAGTCCTCGTGGCATTCGTTTGCCAAATCATGAGGTGCCTGTGTTGCAATTTGTATTTCGCGCCTAGTGTGTGCGACTCGTTCTTACGCACGTATTGG
>NW_012042399.1:0-327 GCF_000956235.1 Wasmannia auropunctata
TTCAGTGGTTTTCTCTTGTATATTCCTTTTCACTTCTTCAAATTCGCGTCTAAAAATTTCTAACTCTTCTCGAATAATTTTTGTAATCATCGTTTTGATTTCGTTCTTGCATGCCATTTCATCTTTCATCTCCTTCACTGTTCTGACCAACCAATCTATTTTCACATCCATTCCACTTTGTTTGCTTGCATCCATATCGTTGTCACTGTTCACGATGTCTATATCTTCACGGAAGGTGACGCGGCGAGTTGTTGTTCCCGTCGAGACCGCTGATCCTGTTGATCCCACTCTTTCTCTGCTGCCGCTCGCTGCTGGCGTTTTAATTCT
>NW_012042400.1:0-357 GCF_000956235.1 Wasmannia auropunctata
TGCCCCTCCCCCGCCTATTACATAGATAATATCTATTGTAAAAACAAAAAATACGTGCTTTAATGCTTCTATTTTTTTAGTTAAGGCGAAGATTTAATAGATATTCAATTTAATATACATTCTACCTTGCGTAGGGGTCTGTCTAATCTTTTCGGTATCTTTATTTTTGGTATATTGTAGACTCATTTATTTAGTAAGGCAAAGATTTAATAAATATTTTTATTTTGCGTAGGGGTCTGTCTAATCTTTTCGATATCTATTATTTTTAGTATATTGTAGACTCATACATTGTATAAGGCGAAAATTTATTGGATATTGAGACATCAAAATTTCACGACCCCCAATTTCACCCCCTCG
>NW_012042401.1:0-303 GCF_000956235.1 Wasmannia auropunctata
GGGGCGAAGCCCCCCCCAGTGGGTAGTATGGGCGCAGGCGGGGAGGGGGGTGCAGGGGGAGGGGCTCCGCCCCTCCCCCCGCCTATTACATAGATAATATCTATTGTAAAAACAAAAATACGTGCTTTAATGCTTCTATTTTTTTAGTAAGGCAAAGATTTAATAGATATTCATTTTAATATACATTCTACCTTGCGTAGGGGTCTGTCTAATCTTTTCGGTATCTATTTTTGGTATATTGTAGACTCATTTATTTAGTAAGGCAAAGATTTAATAAATATTTTATTTTGCGTAGGGGTCTGT
>NW_012042402.1:0-352 GCF_000956235.1 Wasmannia auropunctata
TTCATAGTTATACATTCGCAGAATATAGTGGAAATAGATTTCCTTTCATTTTTATCCCTTGTTAAATGCAAAAAATGCGAGCGGAATGTGCTACGTGAAGAATTGCTGGGTGCGCGCAGCGTAAGCGAGTACGGATATGGATAAATGTTTACCTTTACACAGTCAGCCCCAAATGACTTCTGACTGACTTTGACCTTAATCTTGACTCTTAAGGAGTGACTATCAAGAAGGTTTAGCCGTCGCTCGTTATTCGTTAAAAAGTTATTAACGAAAAAGTAACAAAAAAAATACCAATGGGGGGTTGGGGGGGCGAAGCCCCCCCAGTGGGTAGTATGGGCGCAGGCGGGGAGGG
>NW_012042403.1:0-552 GCF_000956235.1 Wasmannia auropunctata
ATATAGAAAATGTATGAAATTAAGAAACACAATAATAAAAGAAGTTAATTTATTTTATTATAATTAATGAAAAATAAAATCAATAAACATATAGCTTTCACAAGTACAAAACAAATTATAATTTATAACACATTTATAAATTAAGAAAAATACATATAATACAACAAATAATAAGAAAATATTTTAAATATAATAATATTTTGAGTATAATTTTTGAATGTAATAATAAAATCATAAACATATTTTAAATTAAACTTTAAATAACATAATATTTTAATAAAATTTGTAAAACAGATATTTACATATATATAATAAATAAATGTATATATATATATAAATATATGTTTTTAAGAATAAAATATTTAAATTTTTCTGCTGTGCTTTTTAACATAATCTTCGCAATTTTTATTAATCTGAATTAGTCGGAAGTAAACTTAACGATCCTTTCAAAATTTTTCTAATAGTTTCAAAATATTCTTTGATTATAGTAATCAACATATTTGTAATACCAATATTTCCTTCATTCAATATTGAATGAGCACATTCTGCGAA
>NW_012042404.1:0-383 GCF_000956235.1 Wasmannia auropunctata
GATATATATGTATGTCGAAATCGATTGCTAATTGTCATAACGAGTTAATATCACGTCGTGTCAAAGTGTCAGTAATTGCTGCTCATCAAAATGACGCAAGAACAAGAAGTAAGTATTTGTAATATTTACATATATTTCTTAAATTTAAATTCTATTTAATATATTATTATACATATGTACATTTTTTCAATTTCAGATGCTAGACATAGACTTAGAGAATATGGATTTATATTTGGATGGAAATATAGACTTGTTCAAGTCTCTTCCCCACTGCCCTGCAAGACGGCTACAAAATTTTACGGAGGTCGTTTCCACCGCTGCTCCTCCGCATCATGCCACTGCCGCGCCGCTCTTTCGCGGACCGCTACTGCCGCTGCTCCTCC
>NW_012042405.1:0-451 GCF_000956235.1 Wasmannia auropunctata
TACTCATTGATGAACCACCTCAGATGCGTTACCGAATTTTTAGGTTTCGCACCTTGTTATTGGTGGGTCCCTAATATGATTCTTATTTAGTAGATTTTCTATTGGTGGTCGTATCTATTGGGCCAAATTCGTTTGATCCGACCGCGGCAAAAATCAATGTTTATTCCGAACGTGAGATCTTGAATTTTTCTGTTGGGCTATCTTGTCGTTTGATAGGATTTTATGACTCGATATGTGTGGGCTGTATATTATTTTATTCTATGGAATTTTCAGTTTTGTCATGAATCCAGCCCAAACATACTTGTTGACAGTTTATCTGTTAGCCTTTTTCTTTAAAAAAAAACGTTCCGAACTTAGGTTTTTCTTCGCGGGTAAATTGTGTACTGTGAGATACCTTATCTGTTTTTGGTTAATAAATATCTCTCACGTTCGGTTCTATACTATTTGCTAA
>NW_012042406.1:0-405 GCF_000956235.1 Wasmannia auropunctata
TCGCCGCAGTAACCTTCGGACCCGAATATCTTCAAAGTCCCTCGCGGCGTTATGCTTTTGCCACAGTTACCTCCGGACCCGAATATTTTCAAAGTCCCTCGCGGCGTGTTGCTTTCGCCGCAGTAACCTCCGGACCCGCATATTTTCAAAGTCCCTCGCGGCGTTATGCTTTCGCCACAGTTACCTCGGGATTCGAATATTTTTAAAGTCCCTCGTGGTATGTTGTTTTCGCCGCAGTTACCTCCGGACCTAAATATTTTCAAAGTCTTTCGCGGCGTGTTGCTTTCGCCGCAGTTACTTCCGGACCCGAATAAGTTCAAAGTCCCTCGCGGCGTGTTGCTTCCGCCGCAGTAACCTCCGGACCCGAATATTTTCAATGTCCCTCGCGGCGTTATGCTTTCGCCA
>NW_012042407.1:0-328 GCF_000956235.1 Wasmannia auropunctata
TTTGCTTTCGCCGCAGTTACCTCCGGACCCGAATATTTTCAAAGTCCTCCGCGGTGTGTTGCTTTCGCTGCAGTATCCTCCGGAACCGAATATTTTCAAAGTCCCTCGCGGCGTGTTGTTTTCGCCGCAGTTACCTCCGGACCCGAATATTTTCAAAGTCCTTCGCGGTGTGTTGCTTTCGCCGCAGTTACTTCCGGACCCGAATATTTTCAAAGTCCCTCGCGGCGTGTTGCTTTCGCCGCAGTTACTTCCGGACCCGAATATTTTCAAAGTCCCTTGCGGCGTGTTGCTTCCGCCGCAGTAACCTTCGGACCCGTATATTTTCAAT
>NW_012042408.1:0-438 GCF_000956235.1 Wasmannia auropunctata
GACGACCTGCAGATTTATCTCCACTTTGACCCTAGCGATCTCGAGGACGCGGTGGACCGGATCAGGGAGGATGCCGCTGCCATCGAGAGATGGGCCACGGCCAACCGTCTGCTACTCAACGGCGGAAAGACCAAGGCAATGCTGCTTGGCAGCGCCCGGTTTGTTAATAGAATCCGCGAGCAGCATGACATTCGATTTTTTATTCAGGGCGCTCCCGTTGAGCTTGCCGATGGAGTCACAAACCTCGGGGTCTTCTTATCTCGGACCCTATGCTGGTCGGAGCATGTTCGACTCATCTCCAGCAGGGTTAACGGCGCGCTCTGGAGGTTGAAGTACCACAGGGGTAGCTTATCGACCTCCTTGCGTGCTCATCTGGTCTCCTCCCTGATCTTCCCTTTCTTCGATTACTGTGCTGCTGTGTTCACAGATCTTACGGGC
>NW_012042409.1:0-310 GCF_000956235.1 Wasmannia auropunctata
TTCCGATCTGTTGAAAGGAACGGAAAAGATACTTTTACGTATAAAATTTGACAATAACTATAGTTTCAATCCATTTTTACGACTTTGATAAATACGAGACAAGTCACATTTTCACAATTAAGCACATAATAACGAAATGGCACGCAACACGAAATTCGTTGTCGACACTTTTCACAGTAGGTCCGTTATTTTTTTCAATTGTCGAGTATTCTCTTTATATTCGATTCTATGATTGATCAATTTTACACTGCTTACGATATTGGCATACAATTATTCTATAGAATTATCACGGTTTATGACTTAAAACACC
>NW_012042410.1:0-1013 GCF_000956235.1 Wasmannia auropunctata
GCGAATAAAGTTTAAAACAATAAATTAGATTGAAAGAATTAAAAACTTGTAAAATTAGATTCAAGTATATCATTCTGGCCGGAGCACATCTATTCTTCACGAAGTTACAAGTAAAAGTGACTTTATTCGGTGTGCGATCCTGAGTCTTTCATCCGGCTAATCAACCGGCTTTTGGAGCTTTTAATTATGAGAACTGGCATCCACGATGGATATCCTCAGTTTCGAACGACAGTGAAAGCACGCTGAAGTACTTGAGTGATGTTACACTGAAGATGGCTTAAACGGAGCCGAAACGTTTGTAAGAAGTTATGTATTAGTTAAGTGAATTATATTATTAACTAAAACAAGCCGTTCACATATGTATTTGCGCACCGTTTACCACGCCGACTTCTAACAGCCTATTTTTAAACACATTATTTAAATTTAAGGAGTCCTTGTTACTTTACGTATTTTTATGATTTTGTACGTTTTTAAGACGTCATTAAAACGTCATAAAAAGATCCAAAATAGTTATAAATTTACGTCTTTTTAACGTCTTAAAATGTCGTCATCAGTCCGTTTGACATTAGTACGTTTTTTTCTCGTCATTTTAACGTCATTTCATTGGTCATTTTTGGTCATTCTCTGACCAAATTTTGACGTTATTTTGACGTGTTAGCTGGGTAGATTGGTTTGTTAAACTTGACCTCGAGTTTGCGCATTTCTACCGCGACCAGATTCTCCGAAAAGACGCTACGACTGTGAAAATTCAGTTTCGCGATCATCGCCTCAGCATCAAATCTATCTTCCCATTTTGTTAAAAGCCGCACATCGACGTGATTGCGCATATTCTCCATGGTTTTGCCAAATACCGCGTTATTCATTAATTTGTACAAATTTTTTTCAAATTCATTCGTGGCTAATGTTCGAAATTTCGTATTTAGTTCGATATAATCACGAAGCCATGGAGATTGCACGAATTGCAATACGCGATGAATCTTTGAGATAGATCGGAAGAGCACACGTCTGAACTC
>NW_012042411.1:0-328 GCF_000956235.1 Wasmannia auropunctata
ATTCACCGTCGTTCGAAACTGAGGATATCCATCGTGGATGCCAATTCTCATGATTAAAAGCTCCAAAAGCCGGTTGATTAGCCGGATGGAAGACTCAGGATCGCACACCAGATAAAACATTTCCGCATATGACATAAAGTCAAGTCGAGTACACAATAAATCACGCGAATAAAGTTTAAAACAATAAATTAGATTGAAAGAATTAAAAACTTGTAAAATTAGATTCAAGTATATCATTCTGGTCGGAGCACATCTATTCTTCACGAAGTTACAAGTAAAAGTGACTTTATTCGGTGTGCGATCCTGAGTCTTCCATCCGGCTAATCAA
>NW_012042412.1:0-379 GCF_000956235.1 Wasmannia auropunctata
AATCGCAATTTTATACAAATATTTCGATTTTTTTTATCTTCGGTGCTTTGGACATTTTTTGTAAACGATATATATTTTTCTTTCGTTATTGGAAGTAGTTCTACACGTCCCTGGTATGCTTCAACTATTTCCTTGATAACAAAATGCGCATCGTAGCCGGACAAATTGTGAAAAACTACTGGAATGCAATGTGAATCTTGGTAATTTAGGTTGCAATTTGAATGTGCCGGACCTCTATATCGCCCAGTCAAATGACAGTGATCGCGTACCCGCGAGTCGTCAGGCGCAAACGGTTTCTCGCACACATGACAGTGTGTAGCGTTCTGAAATCTTTCCCAATCGTTTCGCGTGAAATCTGCCATGGGTACATTAGTGGATA
>NW_012042413.1:0-742 GCF_000956235.1 Wasmannia auropunctata
AGATTTTCAAAAAATAAGAAAATAGGCAAAACGGGCTGAGTGGGGGCTGAATGGCACATACGCATTACAGACAATTGGGAATCCATACCTTTCTTTCTCGCACATATGTTGGCTTCACGTTCAGCACTCTATTCTCCTTCCAGTAATATATGTTCTAAGATGTCGGTTAGCAATTCAAAATTGATTCGCGTATGTTTTAGCATCGCGTCCCACGTAAATCAGGGTAGAGTAAAATAGTATGCGGGGTCAAGTCCAACTAACTTCCAACGCAACTGTCGCGAAAATTTTCAAAGATATCTGCCAACAACAAGACATCAGTTTTCAAATACAAATCGCTGTACTCGCCGAGTGTTTGAATAGAGAATCGCCGCTACACCGTGCAGGCGCGTGCGTAATCGCTCTCGGATACGGTGCCACCTGTCAATGAACTGTAGAATGAATCGCGCGGCTGTAAACATTTATCATTCAATTTTTCGACACAACCAATGTACTCGTATGGAAATACACATTTTCTTGTAAGAAGATTGAAATTTTCTATGGACAAATTACAGTATTCGCGTTGCAATATTCTCAATTTCTCTTTGCTAAGATTTGACGCCAATTTGTCGAGACTGGAACTGAGAAATTTGTATGAATTGATAAATCGCAATTTTATACAAATATTTCGATTCTTTTTATCCTCGGTGCTTTGGACATTTTTTGTAAACAATATATATTTTTCTTTCGTTATTGGAAGTAGTTA
>NW_012042414.1:0-1939 GCF_000956235.1 Wasmannia auropunctata
GGGTGACTCGGTACGCGTGAGTAAATTCAAAACAATTTTTGAGAAAGGTTACACGCCAAATTGGACCACGGAAGTGTTTAAAATCATCAAGGTGCAGAAAACTAATCCCGCAACGTATCTTTTGAAAGATTCTCGCGGAAAACCTATAGCCGGGGGATTCTACGAATACGAACTGCATCGCGTTGCTAATCCCGACGTGTACCTCGTCAAAAAAGTTTTGCGCAAAAGAGGGAATGAGGTATACGTGAAATGGCTGAAATTGGGCGATTCACATAATTCATGGATATGCAAGGATAACGTGTTGTAAAATAAATTTATCACAAATTGTTTTTTCATTATATGCATAAATCAGTATGTTTATTAAAAACATATTGTAGGAGATTATTACAAATATACTATATGTGATTATTACAAATACACAAATATGCGAGTTTTTATTTACAATGGTATCTCATAATGTCCCCACGGTAGAGTAGAATGATCGATAGAATCAGGCACAATGTATCGCTTATCATCGTATGGACTTAGAGCGAGCTTCGTCTCGAATATTGTTACACTTCGTGCAACTTTGATCTTATGCAAGATTGCTGTCGCGTCATTTCGATTTTGTCCAGCAGACATTGCACGTAATTGTTGAATGTTATCGATTTTGCTACGACATTACTTTTGACACCTTTTACCTTTTTTGTATTTTTTATCATCGACGCGCAAAGCATACATTTTTGCTCTAACGAATTCGGTCATGATTGCGCCATTGTTTTCATCCTTCATCAGGCCTGGAATCTTTTTATTAGCGAGCGGAATACCGTACACATTATCAACCGCGTAATCGCTCGTATCAAATTTCTTAATGTCACGCTTCATGATTTCATACACATCGTCGCATTCGATGTGGTAAATAAGACTATCAGTATCGGTGTACATTCATTACTTTACACTTTTCTTGAAAAAAAGGTAACATGTAGTCGTGGTAAAATTCGTACAAACAAGTTTTGGATATGTCAATGATACACATACCCACGTAGATTGCAGGTTTGTTAAACTTCACCTCGAGTTTGCGCATTTTTATCGCGACCAGATTCTCCGAAAAGACGCTACGACTATGAAAATTCGGTTTCGCGATCATTGCCTCCGCATCAAATCTACCTTCCCATTTCGTTAAAAGCCGCATATCGACGTGATTGCGCACATTCTCCATGATTTTACCAAATACCGCGTTACTCATCAATTTGTATAAATTCTTTTCAAATTCGTTCGTGGCTAATGTTTGAAATTTCGTATTTAGTTCGATATAATCACAAAGCCATGGGGATTGCGCAAATTGCAATACGCGATGAATCTTTGCGATACGGAGGCCGTGACGAGTACACTGTTGCAGAGTGCGATAATGTATGACGTAACGCTTCTTATCGTATACGGTTGCGAGGAGTTTGTCCTGCCATTTGTCGGGCGGCTTATCGCGCGTCGGACAGAACGGTAGGACAGTGTGCGCGTCATGAAGATCTTGCAGATATTCCAAATTTACCTCTAGAATATAGCCTATCGAGGAATCTAACGCAACATAACATTAAAATTTGTTACGTCGGTGACCCATTGAAAATCTCTGTACGGCAGTGGTTGACACATTGCCCAGCCGTATAAATTGTTTACATTGAAATACATCAAGTACGATGACGATTTTGATGGATCGTACGACTGCATGTACTTGTTGTTGGCTCGCGCGTATCTCTTGGAACATTGACTCAGACCACCGCGTATACCGCGTTCGACGAACATGACCATGTCTATGTTGTTCTTAGAACATATATACTGGAAGGAGAATTGCCTATACCGTCCATGCATTGAGCTGAAGCCAACATATGTGCGAGAGAGAAAGGTATAGATTCCCAATTGTCTGTAATGCGCATGTGCCATTCAGTCCCCACTTAGTCCCGTTTTT
>NW_012042415.1:0-424 GCF_000956235.1 Wasmannia auropunctata
ACCATTTTTCGTATTTAATAACTCGGCAAAAAAAATCGCATAATGCTGATCGAGTGCGCAAATTAAAGATTCATGCTTTAGAACGCTAAGTCGCATTTGTATGTAATTTTTATTTTACTCCGTGGAACTTCGCAAATTTAGTAATAAAATTTTAGATTCAATACATCTCCATTTGCATGCGTGTAGCTTTGTAAAGAATCAGTAAGTCATTTCATGAATTATGGATTTAGAAAGTAGGGTAAGTGTCCCTATTAGTGTGCCTGTCCCTATTAGTGTGCTTTTATATTTAAATAAGTCATAAAAATAAACTGGTTCAAATAAATGAACAAAGTATTTTTTTAATTAAGTTAAAGTATTAACGTATATAATACCAAAGATTATATTCTATTTTTTAACTGTTAAGTATAATAAATATTTTTTAAAT
>NW_012042416.1:0-536 GCF_000956235.1 Wasmannia auropunctata
GTAACAGAATGATCTAAAAAGCATTTTACAGCTTGAAGTCTGTACTTTCGAAAAACATAATTTATTAAATTATGGATTTCTGATTCTTTACAAAGCTACACGCATGCAAATGCAGATGCGTCAATTTTTAAATTTTTTTATTAAATTTGTGAAGTTCCATGGAGAGAAATAAAAATCACATACAAATGCGACTTACAGCGTTCAAAAATGCGAATCTTTATCTTTAATTTGTGCACTCGATCAGTATTGTGCAATTTTTTTCACCGAGTTACTTAATATTAATGTAAAAAGGACCATTTTTCGTATTTAATAACTCGGCAAAAAAAATCGCATAATGCTGATCGAGTGCGCAAATTAAAGATTCATGCTTTAGAACGCTAAGTCGCATTTGTATGTAATTTTTATTTTACTCCATGGAACTTCGCAAATTTAGTAATAAAATTTTAGATTCAATACATCTCCATTTGCATGCGTGTAGCTTTGTAAAGAATCAGTAAGTCATTTAATGAATTATGGATTTAGAAAGTAGAGACTTA
>NW_012042417.1:0-349 GCF_000956235.1 Wasmannia auropunctata
CAGGCAATTAGCTGCAATAGTGACAATAATGCAATAATGACATAAATAATAAGTGCAACGCAGCACAATTTATTTTCTGAATCATGCTAACACGAGTTCATGAATTTTTCGTCATCCATAATAATCGGTAATAAAGATCTTATCGTTCTGAAACAAATATTAATTCAATAAATCATTGCTCTCTAAATTTGTAGCAGTAAAATTCCACTCAAAAATGAAATAATTACCAAATCATTCAAGATGGAGTAACTTTTTATTCATATACAGTGTGAATTCTTCCATTCTGTATATCTTCCACTTTGGAATGAATATTTTTAATCGCAATTAAAGAGATAGGAAGAGCACACGT
>NW_012042418.1:0-312 GCF_000956235.1 Wasmannia auropunctata
TAAAAAGTTATATTAAGTTATATTTATCACATATTGATAAGCGTAATTTTTTTTAAATACCTTCTGCAAACCATAATCGTCCTCGGTCATGGGTACAGGCAACGGGTTTGTAGGTTTTAATAATATTATAGGAGATTTGATAGGCGGTAACGTAGAATCATATTGCTTCATAACAGAAAAATTTTTATAAATTGTTGTGCACAAAGTCTTTAAATTTCCATGTGACAGTGATGTATTCATGGTCAAGACTTGTTTGGCAAAAATATTATATCTCTCTTCCCAAGTATTACATTTCTTCAGCTCCATTAAAAT
>NW_012042419.1:0-358 GCF_000956235.1 Wasmannia auropunctata
GTGAAGAAGTGTCAGTGCTTATTTATAAATAAATAGAAAAATAGATTAAAAACGGTGCGGAATAATAAATATAAGTATAATAAATAATACTATTATAAGTGAATAAATTACAATAAAATATTATTAGTAATAATATTTGCTCCAATAAAATATTACTAATAATATTTTATTGTAATTTATTCACTTATAATGGTATTATTTATTATACTTATATTTATTATTCCGCACAGTTTTTAATCTATTTTTCTATTTATTTATAAATAAACACTGACACTTCTTCACTGTTTTAACGTCTTAGGGTACCTGCACACTGGACGCGGAAACGCTTGCCGCGCGGCAAGACACAACGCGGTAGCCA
>NW_012042420.1:0-438 GCF_000956235.1 Wasmannia auropunctata
TTCAGACGTGTGCTCTTCCGATCTCTGAACAATCAATAGCTCAAAATAATGCTCCCGATTTGCTCCGTCCATATTGATAAATATAAAAAATTGCTCCCTTTTAGTTTTTTTTTTAAATTTCCAAAAAACGATTTTTTATGAAAAACGTCCATAACTTTTGATCTAATTGATATTTTTGAACAAATGACGTCTCAAAATTTTGCTTTTCATTATCAATTGGTTTTTAATAGTTTCTTTTGTAAATTAAAAGAAACGTTCTTGTGATAAATCTAGGGACTTTTCGTCGAAAAACGTCATAACTTTTTGCCAAAGTGATATTTTGCAATAAATAAGGTCTCAAAATAATGCTCCCGGTTTGCTCCATTCGTATAAATCAATTTCATAAAATGCACCTTTGCGTTTTTGTTTAAATAGAAAAAACAATGTTTTTGTCCAAAA
>NW_012042421.1:0-400 GCF_000956235.1 Wasmannia auropunctata
GAGATGTGTATAAGAGACAGGAATATACATGAGAAAAATACAAGGGTTACTTCAAAATGCTGTAACTTTGTGAAAAAAATCGTAATGACTTGTTTTTTTTTTTCAAATTAAAGAGTAAGATTCCAACTTTATGACGCTGGAAACCTCATCCCCGGGAAAAATTTTAACAAGTCCGTGCACTCGTTCAAACTTTGCAATTTTCAGTGTGGCAAACATGCTCTCAGATTTAAGAGTTTACAGCAACAAAGGTGCATTAAATTTAAAATCGACATAGTATCTTAAAGTAGAGATTTCAAGCTTTCATTTGAAAAAAAGTTCATCATTTTATAATGATTTTTCGCGGAGTTACCGTTAACCAAAGTTGACCAATTTTTGCTCTAAATTTTTCTATGCCAATAAT
>NW_012042422.1:0-489 GCF_000956235.1 Wasmannia auropunctata
CAATGTGTATAAATCCTGCTGTTGTATTGGTATCCTTATCTCGTCGTTATATTGATATGATGTGTTGGCATATGGGTTATACGTGTGAATCTCAATCTTGACGATGCTATCGACAAAGATCGGCTCACCTCCAATGTTCAGGATATCAACCATCTTAGATATTTCGAACAATGAATCCCAATGATTTAAAAAATTTAACGTTCGACGCAGTGAGTTTCTTTTTACCGAACGTTTGAATACTCTTGGTTGTCGTCTCTTTATCGAAAAATGTGTCTCTTGTCTGTTTCACTGGCTCGTTTAGCACAAGCATCTCACGTTATCGCAATCGTTTCCGTACATGCAATCTAACGGTGATTTCCTCTCCGCGAAAACCAATTAAACGACCGTCTTGATCCACAATGTGAATCGTCAAGTCAGTAATGCTCTGTACGATGATCGGAAGGTAAATGATCTGTTTCGGTGTTTCTGAGATCTTATATCCTGGCGGTA
>NW_012042423.1:0-438 GCF_000956235.1 Wasmannia auropunctata
TGCATGGCAAAGATAACATATCGCGGTTTTTCTAGCTGAGGCGTAGTCTTGACAGCCCAGGAATGTTTCGTCGTGGCAGGCAATAGCGGGTACTCGTACAAATCCCATGAACGGAAAGTCATATTCAGATATCGTCCACTTTCCAAAGCTCGCAGCATGGATAGTTTATTGACTTCGTTCAACGTAACGTGCGGCATTCGCCACTGTATTTTGAATAACTCAAGTTTCGGTTCCGTTGCAGGATCTCCTACAAGGCAATTGTTGTCGTTGCGCGCTTGTATCAAAATCAATTCGTGACGAGCATTAACAACCACACGTGTGTAATCCTCGCAAAAGCCAAACAGCATCCCGAGCGGTACGCAAAAACTAAAGTATCCTTCTTCTGAGATGAGAGTGGTATTAACCAAGTTAAGTCCAGCATTACCCATCATATATAAA
>NW_012042424.1:0-569 GCF_000956235.1 Wasmannia auropunctata
CACTGTTCTAAATTAATTAATACTAACTTAATACTAACATCAAATTATATCATTTATTTAATATTATTTGAGAAAAATTATTAGAATGCTCAAAACCACGCGTTCATAAAACTCACTAAAATAAAGTCGCGACCTCACGAGTGTATGTGTAGTGAAATGAATTAAAGAACAGGCATTAATCGCGGGCACACAAATATACGGATAGACACAGCAGGGGGGCCCTTAATATGGTCATCGCGCCGTGGAGGGGCACACTAATAGGGACCAAAATATTGTTTTCATTCTTATTAAATATATTAAAATATTAATATTTTTTACATAAAATAAATTTCATAAAAAAAAAAGTATTTGAAAAATCGGTAGTAACTAAACAGACAGATTGAAAGCTACAGTATTTAGTAATTAATTCAGTAATGAACGAATTTTTTTAAAGGCACACTAATAGGGACACTTATCCTATAATATTAAAATGTAATAAAAGTGATATTAATTCTTTAATAAAAAAATAATTTATTTCTTATTAAATTAATATATATCAGTAGAAAAACACGTAATCACTTAAAATATAT
>NW_012042425.1:0-495 GCF_000956235.1 Wasmannia auropunctata
ATCTCTTTGGATGTGATAGTGCTACGGATGGATAAAGCTATAGAAGCAGTAAACTTAGGAACACCGATAAATATTGCTAGCAAATTATATAAGGTTCCACGATCATCTCTTCATAGCAAGATTGTAAAAAAATATATTCATGAAAAGACTGGACTAGGTACCGTATTAACTTAGGAAGAAGAAAATAGTCTTGTGCAGTGGATTCTCCATATGTGTTCTCTTGGCTGTCCAGCTAATCACTTACTTGCAGATTTTGTTTATTAATAACTATCAATCTGATGTAAATTTACAGTCGTGGACAATGAGATTGCAACACATTTTTCAG
This sequence comes from Wasmannia auropunctata, assembly GCF_000956235.1. Classification (NCBI taxonomy): domain Eukaryota; kingdom Metazoa; phylum Arthropoda; class Insecta; order Hymenoptera; family Formicidae; genus Wasmannia; species Wasmannia auropunctata. The sequence goes on from NW_012042425.1 coordinate 326, forward strand.
TGAATTAATTTACGAATACGTAAATTCACAAACATGTTATATACAATTAAAATAACACTGTTCTAAATTAATTAATACTAACTTAGTACTAACATCAAATTATATCATTTAATTAATATTATTTGAGAAAAATTATTAGAATGCTAAAAACCACGCGTTCATAAAACTCA
>NW_012042426.1:0-470 GCF_000956235.1 Wasmannia auropunctata
GAATGTCTTAGCAAAAACGATAAGAAATGCTTATTCAATAGAAGTGAATAAATTGATCATTAACATAATTTACATCATGTAAAATGTAAATTATATTCTAAATTGGTTTAATTTAATAAAATAGTGAAGTACTTAAGTATTTTAGAAGTGTTTTATGTTATTTATTATATCAGTCCATTAATACCGCAAGATTTTAAGACTTGTCCCTATAGTGTGCTCTCCTGTTTTCACTGTCAGCCGGCTGACTCGGCTAACCCATAACCTGTGTAATGGTCGTGATGTGACAGCGCATATTGAAATTGTAAACCGCGATGTGAATCTCTTTGGATGTGATAGTGCTATGGATGGATAAAGCTATAGAAGCAGTAAAATTAGGAACACCGATAAATATTGCTAGCAAATTATATAAGGTTTCACGATCATCTCTTCATAGCAAGATTGTAAAAAAATATATTCATGAAAAGACTGGA
>NW_012042427.1:0-462 GCF_000956235.1 Wasmannia auropunctata
CGTGTGCTCTTCCGATCTGAACTTCGATTAATGATCTCTAAATGATATTAAAACTCGCATATAGGCTTGCTTACAAGTGTAAATATCCTTTGATGAAGACCGTACTAAAACAATTGAATTAACAAAGTACAATAATTTTTAATATTTTTAATATCACGAAGAGCAAACTGGCAATCACTCAAGAAAAGTATCATGATGCCTATGCTAAGAAATATTTCTGCTTTAATGAACGTTTCACCGCAAAGAAAAGTAACCTCCGCGAATTTCTTCGCCGCAGAAATGTAAATTTATTGCATCTTGTTGTCACGTTGTTTAATTTGTAAGTAAACCGTTAAATAACCATGATCGATGAAATGCGAACTACAAATATCTTCAATTTGATAATGCCATGCGTTTTATAATGCAAAACCCGCTCTCTCGAAGAGAATTAAACGACAAAAAATTTTAAAATATTTATAAAAT
>NW_012042428.1:0-934 GCF_000956235.1 Wasmannia auropunctata
CAGTTTTATTATGGGCGATGTCGATCGGGACGGTAATGCGTTTAACCAATTTATCAGTTGATAAATCGAAGATCATAAGCTGCGGTGAGCATACTTGGTCGTCTCCAATACTGCCATCATCCACAAGGAACATATGATTGCATTTAATCTGATATAGTAAAAAGAATGCAAATTATTATACGTTTTATTATTACACAAACAATTATTGTGAGCGTAATATATAAGTGTTACAATATCTAAAATCTTGTGTCTATACGATATTAGAAATCGATCTAAGTTCCCGGATTGAGAACTGTATAGCTCATAATATTGCTGCTTTTCCGTAAAAGTTGCAAGTTAATTGGCTACACAATTCTCGGTTCGAGAACTAGGACCGATTTCTAGTATCGTAGACATAAGGCTTAACATATGTACATGTGTCGTTTAAACGCAACAATCGAGTGTATTTTCGTTATTTAAACGAAAAATGCTTACTTCTAATTGATAAACACCGCCTGTAATACCCTTGCAATCGTCTTTATACCAAGACCAGTCTGGATATGGACGCAGAAGTGGACCGCCCTCTCCCTGCTTCTCAGTTACCGTCAGCACACTAACTGGTACACCCTTGTCTCTCACCGCAGTAACAAATACTCTACCATCTACAAGAAGTTGTTTAAAAATTTAACTTGTGTTATATTGCGTTAGATATATTTATCGCGAATATATGACAATTTTATTCAACAGCAATTATTTATTGCATCGGCATTATTAAAATCGTATGATAAAACTTAGAGCATGATGATGTTCAGTATAGCAATAGTTAGCTATGGTGCGAAAGAATCCATAAAGAATTATTGTGAAATGTTTGAATAATGTCAACTTACCAAGTGCTTTATCTACATCGTAGAAAAATGCTGCGCTAGCATTGTATCTACAGATCGGAAGAGCACAC
>NW_012042429.1:0-718 GCF_000956235.1 Wasmannia auropunctata
ACGCTAGCATAAGTAAGTGCGCGATGATTGACTGAATTCCCGTCGATTCTACGGAATGGAATATTTATTTGCTGACGTCGATGCTGGCTAAAACCAGTATTAAGAATCAAGTATTAAATCATTGCGAATACTGCTAATAGAACTAACTTGTCGGGAAAGACAATGCCGTCAAGCACACAGTTGGCCAATATAATTATTTTAATTTGTTTTATATTTAATTTTCTTTTGATTATAAATTTTATTCCTCAAATTTTCCTTCTTTCAATTTTTCGTATCAAAATGATGTCAAAAAGCCAAAGATTGTAAGATACGATGTTAGTAGAACTAGTAATGTGAACATTAGTAATGTTTAAATTAGTATATTAAATTAAATTGGGTGGGTATTTAAGTTTACGAAAGATTTTTATAACATTTGTTTTACAAATTTTATTTACGTGTTAAAAATCATATTACATTATTTTGCAGAAATTTTCAAGAAAATTGAATTTTTTAATTTGAATTATCTTCAAATTAAAATTGTTCTAAGGTACAATTAAAATTAAAAAAAAAACCCAGATTGACAGGTTAATTTCCTGCAACATGAAATTATACACAAATATCTTAAAATTTTTCTTTCATTATCTTATTACAAAATCTTAAATAGCGCTCATTAATTATATATAGTGTTATTTTTTGTAAAAATTGAATCGAAAAGTCCTGAATTAATTTTTTCTACAAT
>NW_012042430.1:0-459 GCF_000956235.1 Wasmannia auropunctata
ATTAGGTTATGTTAAGAACGGTACATTTTAATTTTTGACTATTTACTTCATCTAATTTACTTCTGAATATTTCAGTGCACGGCAAGACAAAATAAACATGCGACATTCCGCAATCATGAAACCCTAAGTGAATAAACACATATTTTTTAACCCTTGTCTCTATAACCGGGTACCCGGGTACCCATTTCGTACTTTTTGTCTTAATATCAATGACTTTTACTCAAAATTGCGCCAAACGGCTCCGGTTCCCCATTATTTAGACAATTTCACGTAAATTTAGCTGGTTGTTTAAAAACTTGTCATAAAAATATATTAATTTTTTGGTCGTCAAAGTTAACTACACGATTTCAATAACCGGGGTACCCGGGTACTCACGCAGAAATTTTCTATGTGAATGTAAAAAAGGGTGCCTAAACCGCTTCTCGATCTTTCGGTCTAGCTTCCCGCATCTTTAAACAA
>NW_012042431.1:0-751 GCF_000956235.1 Wasmannia auropunctata
CTGTTAAGAAATTTGAAAACTTTATTATACGTATATAAAAATAAAAACAGATATGCATCATTTATACTATAAAATTACTTTCAGGACATAAAGTATTTTCGCAAACGATGTTAAACTTTTTATTTTATGAGGTTACAATAAGAGATTATTGAATTTATGTGACCTTGCAATTATAATTATAAATAGAAGAAAATGTAAGTTTATAGTATGGAGCAACCATTAACTTTATAGGTATTATTTTAACGTTGTAAAAATTATTTTTGTCTTGGAAAGAAACGTTATGTGATAAAAATGTACACATCAATTTAATATTCATATATATTCATTGGATCAAACATTTTGTATTAATTTTATAATGCGGTGAGAAAGTATAAATTTATGGCATATTGCAAACGTTGATCCCAAGCGATTAACTTCGCATTAATTTTCGCAAAAAATTTGTTTGTTTATTGGAACCTGACGTTGGTCAACAGAATATTATAGTTTCAACTTATTAAGATACATTTGACATGTTCAATATACTGTTTTATATAATGTTTTATTATCTAAAAACGCAATAAAAAATATATGTTCTGCAGTCCGTACCATGCCAATAAACTTAACAGTATTTACAGAAATTTATTCTGGCCTTGAAATCAATTAGGTTATGTTAAGAACGGTACATTTTAATTTTTGACTATTTACTTCATCTAATTTACTTCTGAATATTTCAGTGCACGGCAAGACAAAATAACATGCGACATTCCGCAAT
>NW_012042432.1:0-362 GCF_000956235.1 Wasmannia auropunctata
CTCTTAAAGCCATTCAACTTTTATTCGGAACATTTTTTTCTATCTCTCCTAGTTTCGACGATATTTGCATTGAAATAAAAAAACCGATTTTTTTCTAAGGGGTGTTTCACCCCTTAAAAGCGTGAAGCACGAATTTGCGGTAGCTTAATTTTTGGTTTTGTCTAGAGAATAACATATCAAAAGCTCATCGAAATCGGAGGCGGACACTTGGGTCCCTTTCATTGTTAGTATGTATGTACATACATATCCCAATAAGTAGAAGTCCCCTATATTACATGTAAAATAAAAAAAATAACGGAGGACTTCGTAATTGAGACTCCGGCCAACAATAATTATATTTTTATTATGTATGTATGTATTTA
>NW_012042433.1:0-306 GCF_000956235.1 Wasmannia auropunctata
TAATTCAAAAATTAAAAAAAATGTTTGTTGAGAGGATAAACAAAAAATTAAGCAATAAAAAAATTATTTTTAATTATAATCATAAAGTACTCTTAAAGCCATTCAACTTTTATTTGGAACATTTTTTTCTATCTCTCCTAGTTTCGACGATATTTGCATTGAAATAAAAAACCGATTTTTTTCTAAGGGGTGTTTCACCCCTTAAAAGCGCGAAGCGGCACGAATTTGCGGTAGCTTAATTTTGGTTTTGTCTAGAGAATAACATATCAAAAGCTCATTGAAATCGGAGGCGGACACTTGGGTCCC
>NW_012042434.1:0-458 GCF_000956235.1 Wasmannia auropunctata
TTTGTCTATTATTATTTATAAAGTACTATTAAAAATAAAACGATATATTATATTAATTAAAGGTCTTTTCGATATTTAAATCAAACGTAAAATTGAACAAGGCAAATAATGATTTCAATTATGATTTATGTTTACAGAAAAATTATAGTTTTATTGTGAATATATTTTATATCTGATATATGGAATTTTGAATCATTAGTTTTGATAATCTGTAATAACATTATCTAGATAGAACAGTCACTTTGTAGGAATGTTTTCTAATAAATATTTTCCAAGGACATTGGAATATTTTCAAGTGATACGTACAAAATATAAAGAACGTTCTGAGAGTTAATTCTTAACACGTTCAATTGAGATTGTTTTTCTAAAAAGGTTTATAGAATGTTCCACTAAATTATCATAGAATATTCTGTGAATGTAATAAGAACCTTATTGGATAATTTTATAGGGAGATTCCC
>NW_012042435.1:0-1445 GCF_000956235.1 Wasmannia auropunctata
TGCGTGCGTGTGTGCGTGCGTGCGTGCGTGCGTGCGTGCGTGCGTGCGTGCGTGCGTGCGTGCGTGCGTGCGTGCGTGCGTGCGTGCGTGCGTGCGTGCGTGCGTTGCGTGCGTGCGTGCGTGCGAAGAACATGTGCAAAGCTTTATCTTCCTCACGTTCTCGTCGTGGGCCTCGTTAGCAATTAAATGACGCCAATGTTCAAATAAGCATAATTTTGCGAAAAAAATCGTAGAGACCTCGACAACCTCGAATTCTTCTTGTCGTGAAAAGCTCTTTTAAACAAGCCTTCACTCGACTCCACATTACCATTTAAGATTTTCAACCTTCCTTTCTCCCACTCCTCGCCGAAGGGTTGAGGTGGGTGTTGTCAAGGTTAAATCATAGATTTTATGATGCTATTGTAACTCTATAAATTTTAATTTAATGTCTCGAATCATTCAGAAAATTATTTAGGTTGCTTTGGACTTTTGGCGGTCTGTGTATATTTATACCATGTTCCACATGTCGATACGTATGTATGTATGTACACACATACATACATACAAAGGAGGATGTTAAAAAAGTTCGATTTTTGGTCCCCCTGCGGAACCTTAGTTATCCATAAAAAGTTGTTTGGGACTCACATGTATAAATAGTAAACATATAGTTTTATATCCCAGAAATACAGAGAAAGTATATATTTTTTATGTTATATCATGTCTATCATGTTATATCATTTTATGTTATATTATGTACATCCTTTGTAAGTCGAATTTTCGTATATTACGCTAAAACTGATCATTAATCGGATGTATTGCAAAAGTTTTTCACGATAATTGGTACTTAAAGGTTTTATGGCTCGATTACGAATCTGTTATTAAAAAAAAACAAATCATACAAAAGTATGCAGCGATACAAAATGTGGAACCGAATTTGGAACACTCTTCGCCCAGAAATCTAAGAAGAATTTATAACAGATAAAATTTAGGGTGCAATACAATTGAGATGTGGATTTCAGTTTTGCAATCATTATTTCTTCAATGTTGGTATATCTGGATACATAAATGGAAAATATAAATTTTTAATTATAAAGTTATTTTCTCTTGACTATAGCTATATTTATATGAATCTTAAGTTGGAAGTAAGTACAATAGAAAAAAGAGATTTATATATTTGTTTTACAATTATATTATACAGTGATGGGAGAAAGTTCCGTAACGGTTAAATATCTTGGAAAATAATGATTATGGAAGAAAATGTTCAATACAAAAGTTTTAGTATATCAAGTGATCTATTATATGGTTATATTGAAATGACCTTCATGTGACCTTGAAGGACACCGTGAAGGTCAACTTTGAAATCTTAAATAGAAACTCCTATTTTCTATTACATATTCTTAAAGCTGGTGTCAAGACGTTTCCGAAACACTGGTTACAAACCCTTTTTGCTTGAGATTTTCCTGAGT
>NW_012042436.1:0-632 GCF_000956235.1 Wasmannia auropunctata
TCTAATATTCTAAGGATCTCAGGGTTCGAATCTCGATGTGTTTTCAAAAATTGTAAACCTGCGTATAAATTGTAATTAATAAAACAGAAAATATGCGGAATAGTTAGGAATAATTAAACACAAATTAAGCTCTAAAAATAATAAATAATCATGAAATAAAAAAAAATTTCTTTTTTTTTGTTAAAATCTTGTTTCTCAGTGTATCTATGTGGATATTTGGCGTCAAGTTATGTCGCCAAGGTTTGCTGACAAATCACAAGCCTATTGCGCACACAGATGTCATGGAATTTGTCGATAAATTTTGACGTAAATTTAACGCCAATTCTGCGACAATTTGTTACCAAATTGTTTACTGGGATATGTCATATTAATAGTCCATCCAATAGTTACCTGAATAGTTCTCCCAATAATCTAATAACTCTTCCCAATATAGTCCGCGAAAAAACTAGGACTGAATAATCAAATAGGTCCACTAATAGTTCATTTCCGTAAGGGGCCACCCTTTCCATAACCATTTTCTTAATAATTGGGGTAGTTTGCACTCAATTTTCGAACTTTTTTTTGTATTTTGGTATCAGTTATACATTCAAAAATAAGAATCAATGTGCAATAATTCAAAATCATGGCTGATT
>NW_012042437.1:0-332 GCF_000956235.1 Wasmannia auropunctata
GTGTCCAACAGTTTTAAGCCAAGACTAATGGATATTGATTTTAACTCAGAAAACATCAAATTAAATATCCGAATACGTAACATAACGATAACATATACTAAATAATAAAAATATATAATATATAATAGAATACGTACTGGAAAGAATGAATCCTTGGTACAAAGTATCATTAGCTCGGCGTTAGAGTATAATTAGTCTAATATTCTAAAGATCTCAGGTTCGAATCTCGATGTGTTTTCAAAAATTGTAAACCTACGTATAAATTGTAATTAATAAAACAGAAAATATGCGGAATAGTTAGGAATAGTTAAACACAAATTAAGCTCTAAAAA
>NW_012042438.1:0-513 GCF_000956235.1 Wasmannia auropunctata
AACGACAGAAGGACTTTTCGTCGTCATGGTGCCGATCACGCACCCTTCACGTGATTACAAAAATTCTTGAGCACGATCTATAACGTATGCCTATGATCGATGCGTGTTGTTCACGTGATCGCAACACTTCACGCGAATACTATCCGTGTACGTATGATCACCTCACAAGTCGCAAAGCTATTGACGATATTTAAAAAAAAAGTAACGTACTTCACTATAGCAGCAATGTCTTGTACGGCACAGAAAATTTAGCGTTCTCCTTTGTATTGAAATGTAGTGTATCTTAACTTCACCATGCCAATTGAAATGACCGTCACTGTAGCAACGTCCAACGAAACGTACGAAAAATTCTTTGCACGAGTGTTCCGATTACAAACTGGTCTCAGACGATGATCCTATCCTCGTCGCCATTCTTTGTTGTGTAGGAGACCAGTAATAAGGAAAACTAGTTATACAAATCCCATTTAATTCCGATAAATACAATATAATAGTTCGGAGCACATCGGAGCAAAA
>NW_012042439.1:0-683 GCF_000956235.1 Wasmannia auropunctata
AAGATGGGAAAAAGTTGTAGCTAACGATGGACAATACTTTGAATGATTCATTTTTTCACAATAAACATAAAAAAAACAGCGAGAACTTAGTTGCGCACCTAATATATTTTTAATTTATTAAATTAAATTTTTTAGAATCATGTATACGTTAATACAACTTGGATTTTGTTTGTTTAATTTGATACAATAGTTTTTTTCGGTGTATATTAATTACAAAATAATTTTGCGTGATTGTTTATATATTAAAGATAATGCCACTTAGGTTTTTTTCATAATTTAACAACAGTTTTTTTTTTGAAATCATATTTATAAATATATTTTAAGATGATACAAAGGTCTCATTTTTTTTCAATCTGTTACAACTTCTTTCGAGGTAAAAACGTTAAAAAATATACTTGGCGGTTTTTTTACATTTTTAATGTATATTTTCCACGGATTTCACTAATTTTTGCTAAGTTTTTGTTACATTAATAATAAAATGATTTTGCGTGGTCGTGTTATACATTAAAGATAATACCATATAAATTTTTTAAAATTTAATACAACAGATTTTTTGGAGGTAGAATATTTACAAAATGATTTTAGTGATTGTATTATACATTGAAGATAATCCAATTTGGTTTTTTAGATTAATTATAATAAAATACAGCGTTTACGAAACCATTTTATCTTATTGTTTAACT
>NW_012042440.1:0-2546 GCF_000956235.1 Wasmannia auropunctata
TAAATATTATGCCTTTTTCTTTCAAGATTTACCGTTTCATAATAACAAGATAATTACATATATTTAAAATGTTTATTTTATTAGAATATTTCAATATTGTTCAAGTAAAATGTATTTTATTGTCTATTGAACTATTAAGTGTTTATTCTAATAAAATGTTTTAAATATTATCTTTAATTTCTAAAATTTTTTTTTTCCTGTGTTTATATTAAAAATGCTCATATTATCCTATCCAACGGGTAATATGAGCACTAAGCGGGTAATAGAAGCACCCCTTATTTGATTAGTTGTATTAAAATAATTAATTTTAATATTAAAATATATAAAAACACCATCAAACTTATCAAATGATAGGAATAAGATTTTTTATTCTTCAATATGTAAGAAATATCAGAACATTTTTTTTAGGTGCTAATGATATTCGATCCTATTCTAATGTCAAATAATTGCGTATATAGAAAATCCTTTTATTTTTTATATATAAATACAATAACAATACATAAATATTATAAATTTGTAAGTTTTTCATATATGTATTAAATAAAAAATTAATTTAAGTGTTAAAAGCATAAAATATAAAATAATAAAAAAATTTTTTAATCGTCAAATATTGAGAAAAAAAAGGAATATTAAATGTCGGGTAGATATACGATACGTAACTTAAATAAAAAATCTTACAATGCTAAAAAAAACTTCCATGATTAATTTTTTATTATGTTTTTTAGCGTTTCCATTTTGTAGTGTATTTGTCATTATCATTCAAATGCCATATTTTAAGAGCAGAATTTTCTATATAAACGAGTCTCAATTACATCAATTGGATATCTCAATTGAATACTTTATTGATCAAGAAAAATATTATTACGTAATACTATTCCATATAAGTGCAGCTTTATTTATAGCAATTACCGTATTAACAGCAACAGGAGCAATGATTATGGCATATCTTCAACATGTCTGCGGAATGTTCAAAATTGCTAGGTAAAAACAATAAATATTAAAATAATCAAAAAAATTCTGTTTTTCGAATTTAAAAATTTTAAATTCAAAGATTTACTTTATATATATAAAGATATATATAGATATATAAATTTTTTATAAAACAGATTTATTGAAATGATGAAGCTTATGCACAATACATGTATATGTGTACAGTAGCGTGCAATAAAATGGTCATACAATTATATTAGTCGTTTTGAAAACAAAATTCTTAAAAATATATTCAGATCTAGACTCAATGAAAGAAAAAGATATTATTTTCGAACTTTGTTCTGTTAATACTAATTTCCCATTTCTCCATTGTATAAGATGATGAACGTGCTATATAACATAACAAATATTTTTATTTAGTAAATAAAAAACTATGTAAATGTTTATAGAATATATGTATATGTTATATATATATAACTTGTTCTAAAATTATGACACATCAATTTCAAATTTTTGCTCACCTCATAAGATACTATAAATATTCCTAAATTCTCGTATAATTATAATATCTAAATTTACAGTTATCGTATCAAGAACACGATAGAGAAGTGTATACAAAATATTAATATGAAAAATAAGAAGTTGGCTTACAAGGGTCTTATTCATGGTGTAAATATTCATCGAAAAGCAATAATGTTAGTATCTATATTTTATAATATCTTTATAATATGTGCATTAACAATCCATTTTTTTTAAAGGTTATCCGATTATCTAATAACTAAATTTGAATTATTATTCATGTCTTTAATAATGCTCGGAGTAATTGTTTTAAGTCTTAACGTTTTTCGAGTAAGTTTTGTTTGTAAATTTACTTTTAATACACTGTTATGTATTTATTATATTATAAATCATATTTCCTTAATAGTTATATGAAACACTGTCTTGACACACACACATACACACACACACACAATAATATTCAATATATATTCATTTAAGGAAACAGATGATATTAAATTTTTTAAAGGATTTATGATTACATATAATATAATACAATATAATGCAATAACAATAAATATAAAATTGTATAAGATTCTCAAACTTAACAAATTTAATATTTATAGAACAATATTTTTTTTGTAAATGTAGTTAAAAATTCTATATTTTATAGTAAATTGTAAATTATCTAATTTAAGTTGTAATTTTAAAATTAATTTCTACATACACACATACACTAAAACTTCTTTATTAGTTTTTGCAGATTTTATCCTTTAATTATAAGACAGTGGAACTTCCAATAGCTTTTGTAATAATATGTGTTTGTTTTGTATACATGTTCTTAGCCAACTTAAGCGGACAAAACATTACAGATCACTATAATCTTCTATTTGTTACTGCGTAAGAAATATGGTTTATTACATATTATTCAGTCATCTCTTATAGTTTTATGAACTCTAATAATAAAGATGGATGTAAATATAATACACACAATAACTATATGTATATACGAAACTATAATATACAAAATTTTTTTAAATTATTGATTTTTTGTGTTGTTATTGCATATAGATATGAAGTTGAATGGTATACGACTCCTCTATATATAAGATCGGAAG
>NW_012042441.1:0-932 GCF_000956235.1 Wasmannia auropunctata
TATAAAATATCTGATAATATAAGGATCGGGTATTATGTAAGTACTACAGGTAATATGAGCATCCTTTATATTTCTGCGACAGTTGATATTAGTAATGCAATCTGCTATGTAAAAGATGCATCTCTCTTTAAAACATCCCAATATTCTGCAGAGTTTGCAGTCAGTTTTATTTCAGAAATTTATCAAAATAAATAAAAAGCTACGTTATTTTCTTATTTATTACGTTTTTTTTTCTTTATTTCATTTTATAAAGTTCTTGACCTATATTGGAATAAAATATCTTGTTCTGCTGTGTCAATGTTTATAAAGTAAACAATATTTAGCCGTCCTAATCTCACAAATTCTTAAGATCATTATTGATTTCTAAATGGTTTTTCGAACAGTATGCATAGTTGTCTATTATGAGCATGCTCATATTACTCTCTTACAGTAGTTTAATATAAATACCGTTAACCTTTGCGAATTGGAAGATAAGTCGTTTTTCGTTATTTTAGTTATTATTTGAAATTAGCAATATATCTATATAGAATTCTTACAAAAAACTTTCTTTAAAATCTGGTGGATTTTGAATACAATATATTATACAACCACGAATCCATGTAGAATATGCAAGGATCAACAAAAAAGTCAAGGTCTATGTATAATTGCGATTATTATTAATAGATCATTTTGTAATAAGAGGACATAAATATATTTTAAATATTTATTTTTGTTAAAATGTTTTAGTACTGTTAAAGTAAAAAGTCATTTTCTACTGAAATGTTAAATGTTTATTCTAATAAAATGTTTAAATATTATGCCTTTTTCTTTCAAGATTTACCGTTTCATAATAACAAGATAATTACGTATATTTAAAATGTTTATTTTATTAGAATATTTCAGTATTTTTCAGGTAAAATGTATTTTATTGTCTATTGAACTATTAAGTGTTT
>NW_012042442.1:0-358 GCF_000956235.1 Wasmannia auropunctata
GCTCTTCCGATCTATCTTTTTTGTTTTTATTCTTTTTGTTTATTCTTTTTGTTTATTATCTACTCTAATATTTTATTATGTAAAACAAAATTTTTATATTTTGATAAAATATTTTTTCACAAATCGAATTAAAACTTGAAATATTAAATTTCACTAAATTACTAAAAAGTAAATTCTACAAAATGCGCAGTGCATCGATATGATGAGCTCTGCTTTGCGAGCTCTGTGCGTGCTAATTGTGCGAGTATTTCCTCAAGCACAGTCGCACAATATACATAGATAAATAGATAATACCAAGATTAATTATTTGCCGTAATCAAATTTAGTCCATCCATTTTAAGGCAACGAATCTACGAGA
>NW_012042443.1:0-1389 GCF_000956235.1 Wasmannia auropunctata
CCGGTCGCGCTTCTCTGATAATCTAGACTGCGTTCCTTTTGGCGCTTACAGCCTGTAAGCGCCAAAAGGAACGCAGTCTAGAACTCTACAGTGAGTGGCTTGAAGTGGCTATGTCCAATCGTAACGTGTTTACTGTTTAATGAGTTTAATCGGGATCCTTCCTGGCTCAATATAGAGATTTATTCTCAATTAAAAAGAAATTATATTTCAACATTGGATTCTGGCCTGGCCGTCTTAACTCTCAGCGGAGAGCAAGCGCTATACAAAAAAGAAGAAAAAAAAGAAGATCGCATCGATCGTACAGTTGTGTATCGCCTGTGCGCGATTATGGCTTTTGCAATGTTCAATGTGTCCGGCATCAGTAAGTGCGTTGACCATGGTGTAAGAATACACAATGGCGTTGACGTAAACAAAATTTTCCAGCCACGTGTAACCTTATCGCGATGGATTGACAGTAGACTTGAAGACGACAATCGTATTGTTTGAAACTCTGCCCCGTGTTTGGAGAACGATCGTTCTTATTGTAACAACACGAGATTTCCCGAGAGATAATTTTGTCGATGAAGCGATTAATGATTTATAAAAATTAAGCTTCACACGATGCATGATTTTCTGCATGATAGACTTGCATGCTACTGGGTCTGCTCTGATGCATGCTAGACACCTTCACGCATTAAGCCTGTATCAGACTAAAGATTGACATTGAGATTGAATTGGAATTTGACAATTCAAAACAAAGATTACTAAATTTGAGATTGACTTTCTTTCTTCTAATTGGTTAAATTCACTCAATCTCAATCTTTAGTCTGATACGGGTTAAGCGAAATATTGTATACTTCCATCCTTGATTTCTGTGTCTGATATATGGTGAATTATTTTATGCCTCGATTCCTTGCATGCACCAATCAAAATCTTAAAATCAGTCACGTAATTGGTATCAAGCTGTTTTCTTCTATATTTATATTTCGTATGACTGATCAATTCAGATGATTACAATTATAGTAATTATTAGTTATCAATCACTCATATATAGGCGTTACCATATTTCTCCGGCGTATGCAAAGTAAACTGAGCCATCATGCATGCTATCTTCGTGTGATGGTTAAATATACAGCGCTTTAAACAGCAAACCAAGTTAAGTTCCTTGCATCGGTCAGAATTACTCAACTATAATACAACTGAAATGTGTACTGCCAGCCGGAATGTGTTCCCGAGAGAGAAAGAGCAAATCCAGATGGGTTAGAAAGAGAGAGGTGATTGGTTAGAAAAAGAGAGGTAGCCCCCCTCGACCTCGAATGGTTAGAAATACATCAGGATTAAAAAGAGAGAGATGACCCTCACGTCATGCTATCTCAGGACTGCTTTCCGCCTATGGGCGAACAATGGCAG
>NW_012042444.1:0-422 GCF_000956235.1 Wasmannia auropunctata
TAAGAAAATCGACCAATCTCAATTTAGTATTAGGTTGTCCGTAACCCCTCCACTCAATTGGGATTGGTCGATTTTCTTATGCTTACGTCTTACGGCTTTACGGGATTTTATGTGTGAAGGCCTTAACTCTCGTAAGAGTGTGGTCTTTAATAGTATCTCGTCGGTGCAGTATCGCAAAAGTAGTACAAAATATTAAAAATAGCGTCGAATGGCCAATTATAAGATTGATTCATTCAGCAGCCATTTATAATATCGATGAAGCAATCTTATAATTGACCATTTGCGAGTCCAATCAGGACTCGTAACACCGGTCGCGCTTCTCTGATAATCTAGACTGCGTTCCTTTTGGCGCTTACAGCCTGTAAGCGCCAAAAGGAACGCAGTCTAGAACTCTACAGTGAGTGGCTTGAAGTGGCTATGTC
>NW_012042445.1:0-2670 GCF_000956235.1 Wasmannia auropunctata
TAGATGATATATAACCGTTTTCTTATGTACATCGCGGAACGACCGCTACAATTTTGTTTTCTTGAGTTTTCTGTGGTCTTGCTGCGGACCTATATGATGAGAAGACATCATGAACGAACCAATAACGAACGATTCGGATTAAATATACCGATTTTCTAATATTAGTGGCAAAATACATTTAAACTTGGAGAATATACGATTGATTGTGATACGATTGAATGCGTCGAATCGTATCTTTACTCGATTATTAGGTACAATTGCAACAAACTTGTGTGAATCATTAACAAGTGGTATATTACATTACACGCAAATTTGACAATGAAACATCTATCAACATATAGTTCTTTAAGTATGCTAAAAATTATTTGTATTATTTATTAATCGGTTTTTTGTGTAGTGTAGGAAACTTGATATAACAGTATCTAGCATTATACGTATAAATTATCGTAAATGGCACTATTATTAAAAAAAAACAGACAGTCTTCTTATTTAAAATAACGGTGCGTTGACATGTTTTCTATGTAATTATAACAGTATTCGCATAAAATTTCGTTCGCATTCGCTCCCTTCTAGAATGTTCGGTGCCGAAAATTAGATATTATATCACGTTAAATCGTACGGACGATCGGAACGATCCCTTTTCTTTTTGTCGATAGGCTCCACAGATTTCCATAGAATATCCTAGAACGCTAGCTCCGAGAAATCAAGTGAAGCCGAGTAACTCATTGCCGGAAGTGCGATAATCATCTTTACCCAGTGAAGGGTTACATTCAAAAAAGTCAAAATTTTAGCATTAAATGCATGCTAAGACTTATACTTCATAAAGCACTGTATATGTGATCACCGGGTAAATGTGGCGTCCCGGCTTCAACTCAACTGATAACAAACTTTGAAATGTTAGCGATCTATAGGTATCCTATAGAAATCTGTGATCGGCTTATTGTTCGCCGAAATTACAGCTGTTATTCGTATATCGTTCCATCCGCGCCTCAGTTTGAGTTAGTAATTAGATGCCAAATCGTGAAGGTCTTTGTCTTAGCGCTCTTTCCCTTGTGTGTCGAACTGTACGAATTCAAAGTTGCAGAAGAGTTTCTGAATTTAAAACGAACTACGTAATAATAGAACGGCGTCAGTATCCGTGCTATTGTAGTTGTACTACATACATTTCAGTGAGATAACAGAACACATTTCAATGAACAGTTCAAAAGGAGTGTGAACAGTACGTGATAAGATTGTCGCCTTTTCTTGACAATCGAGATTCTCATTCGATCCTCACCTCACCTATGCGTTCACGCAACGGGAGAGTGGTTTCGACGTCGGTCCGCATTCACCGTTCAAAATGTCGACGTGATGCCCGGCTCGAGCACAAAAATTAATAAAGAATTTAATGATAAACATTAGCCGTTGAATTCAAAGTTGTCCGTAACCTTGACTACCGATCCTTCTGGAAATATACCAGCCGATAAACACATAAATAATAACAGTAATATTCTCGTTAAACGTTCGACACAACTATCTTGACATGCATTATACGTGTATTATCTACTTGCAATTTTTTACGATAATTACTGAAGATATGGAGAATGAAGTTGATATGTTTGTATTTTTAAACCTTCATTTACATACACATTGTAAAAAGAGTTGTATTTTTCAAATATATGTATATGCGTATATGTAACACTTACACTCATATATTGTTGATTATTCCCTATCGTAATTTGCAGCTATTGTGCCGTAACAATTTCATACGACTCGCTAAATGACTCGCTAAAAATGCGAGTCGTACGAAAAGAATGACATAACTTTTCTGTTCCTCGCTCATTTTCCTGACGGTTAATAAAAAAGCAGTCAGTGATCGATTTATCAACTTCTTTCTGTGAACAAAATTACGCATTCTTAATTTTATTTTTCATCAAGATTGTTATTTGTAAGTAATAGTTTACAAAATCCGCTTTTTCACTGCTGACCATGGTTGCATCATTTCTCGTACTGCTTTGTCTCTTTGGTACGATAGCGGCCACGATCAACGGCGCACGAGATGGTAATGCGGTAAGCGTTCATTTTTTTACTTCTAAAATGAACATTAGAAACTTTTTACTCTTTCGATCTATTCTCTTTTCAACGCACGTCGAAAACGATTGTTGACTAAATGCGCGCCACGCGTTTCTTTCAAGAAATCAAAAACTAAACTCCGCAAAGATACACCTTGATTTAAGCCTATGCAGCCCTATATTGAAATGAATATGATATTCTATAAAATGTAATTCTCCAAGTCTTCATATTACGTACACGATTATAATCTGCGAACTATATTTTGGGAATTTTCGTAAATTTAATAAAAATTTTTTTAATTTATGTGAATCTTTTGTCGATATAATTATTACATAAAATGCAAAACACACACACTTGATCATTGCTCATTTGCAAAACCGTTTACATAATGTAGACCGCAAAGGAAAAATATTAGTTTTAATTCTATAGATGCGCAGTATTGCATCTACATGTTAATTCATTTAGCATCATCATTCTTAAAGCTATTTTAATTATTTAATGCTCATTTTAAGTAATACGCGTTTGAGAGTTGTGGTGTACATAATTTTACTGGTCTTTTTTTTGCAGATGACAAGTCATGAAGTGATGGCTCCAAAATATATTAGTTAGTATACTTTT
>NW_012042446.1:0-1338 GCF_000956235.1 Wasmannia auropunctata
ATAAAAATAACGTCAGAATTTGTTGCTAATTTGTTGCTCACAAAATATGTTAGTCTTGATTTAATTACTCGCAAAATAAATATAAACAACAGCAGAAAATCTACATAGTATGCCCTCCCCGTTATAAGTTCCTTTGCCCAATCCTTCCAGAATTTGTTGCTCGCATGAATTCGATCTTAGAATAATCCACAAGCATTATGCTATTAAAATAAGTCGAATTCCGATTTTATTGCTAACTCTAACATGTAAAAATTAAATAGTTTATCCTGGCCGATCGTGCCGCACGTTCTGAGTTCCCTTGCCCCATCCTTCCAGAATTTGTTGCTCACATGAATTTGGTATAAAAATAATGTGCAAGCATCGTACTATTGAAATATAACAATTTCCGATTTTGTTGCTAACTTTAACGTGTAAAAATTAAATAGTTTATCCTGACCGACCGCGCCGCGCACTCTAAGTTCCCTTGCCCGATTCTCCCAGAATTTGTTGCTCATTTTAATATATTAGAGTTAGCAACAAAATCGGAAATCGATTTATTTCGATAGTACGATGCTTGCAGATTATTTATATACCAAATTTATGCAAACAACAAATTTTGGGAAGATTGGGCAAGGGAACTTATAACGGGCAGGGCATACTATGTAGATTTTCTGCTGTTGTTTATATTTATTTTGCGAGTAATTAAATCAAGACTAACATATTTTGTGAGCAACAAATTAGCAACAAATTCTGACGTTATTTTTATGCATAATTTTGTTGTTATATATATATATTGTTCTGCTAACTTAATTTTCCTTTAGCAGAACATTATTTTTAAAAAAAATTAATAGAGCAACAAATTATTTTCTTTGGCAACTTTTTAGCAACAAATGTGCAACAAATAATTTCACTAGTTAGAATTGATTCTGCTCATTTTGTTCTGCTACTTTATAAGATGTCATATTAAGGGTCCCCCTATTACTGTGCCTGTCCGTATATTTGTGTGCTCTTTATTAGTGTTCCCGCGATTAATGAGTCTGTTCTTAATCCATTTCACTACATATACTCGTGAACAATGAGGTTGCGACACTTTATTTTTAGTGAGTTTTAATGCGTGGTTTTTAACATTCTAATAATTTTTCGCAAATAATATTAAATAAATGATATAATTTAATGTTAGTATTAACGTTTAGAACAGTGTTATTTTAATTATATATAACATGTTTGTGAGTTTACACATTCGTAAATTCACTGAAAAATGTGTTACAATCTCATTGTCCACGACTGTAAATTTACATCAGATTGATGGTTAATAATAAACAAAATAGATCGGAAGAGCACACGTCTGAACTCCAGTCA
>NW_012042447.1:0-597 GCF_000956235.1 Wasmannia auropunctata
CGCTCAGAATCCTCGCGCTTGAAGACGGACGCCGATACGCCAAACCAAGGAAAAGTCGCAAAATACGCGTCGCCAAAGGGGCGTACGCGACGACACGCTAACACGAAAATGGCGTCACCGTCCGCAGAGCGCGAGCAGGTTCTCGATCCGCCCGTGGCTGTACATAGGATAAGGAGGGTCACCTCACCGGCACGATGTCTCCTCGCGTTCCTCGTCCGCAGATTCGGACCGGCAGCTTCACGCTCCTTCCTTCCTTCTCGGCGCGCGTTCTCGCTCTCTCTCTTTCGCTCGCTCGTTTAGCTGGCCGCACGCTCGCCGTGAGTGTTCGCACGCAAAAGCGGCGTTGATCGCGTTCGATTGCGGATCGATGCTCGCATCCCCTGCCCGGGGGTGCGCAACACAGCGGCGCAGTCGGCCGCGACCAATCATGGCGCCGCGGGGGTCCTGCCGTGGCACGGGCGTAAACAGGCGACTTGACGTATGGGCGCCTCGCGCCCTCGCGAGGTCGCCCTATATCCGGGATGTGGCGGCGTGGATTCAGATGGGCTCGTCCTTTGCCCCTGTATTCCGAGGCGAGTTGGCCATCTCGCCCCGGCA
>NW_012042448.1:0-602 GCF_000956235.1 Wasmannia auropunctata
TCCATATGGAAATCCATATGGATAACCATGTCAGGTTAAAATCCATATGGGAAATCCATGCAGATAATCATGTTATTAAAATCCATGTGGATAACTGCATGTACGCCATATTAAAGTAATTCATATGGAATATGAAAATCTATTTAAAAAATGTAAACAATTTATATATGGGTTACGCATGATTATCTTACATATAATTTTTTCAATGCTTTTGTTAAATTTAATATTATTTTTTATTTTCTATTTGTATAATTTATTCTAATTTGAATTTTTATATGAAAAAATACATGTGCGAGCCATGCATTGGCAAATTTAATATATTAATGATATATGAATTATAAATTATTTACATATATATATCTCAATGCATATGTTGAAAAAATCCGTGTAGATTTCTATATAGATTTCACATGGATTTCCATATGGATTTCCATGTTGATTCTATGTGAATTCCATATGGATTTCATGTACACTGACAATGAGACTCGAAAAACAGTAATAATCTCTGAATTTTCGCTCATTCTCGATTTTTAGTCTAAATTCGTAGATGTTTACTGAAAAAATAGTAACGATTGCTGAAAAATACAGTAATATTTAAAAAC
>NW_012042449.1:0-320 GCF_000956235.1 Wasmannia auropunctata
GAACTTTCGATTGCGACTATTGCGAATGAAATTGATGCAGTCAATATTGAGATCTTGAGATCGAGTTCGTGAAAAGTGTCACTTTATTCAAAAGTGATATTCTTCAGTCAGACGTATACACATATACATGCAAAATGGTTTGTTCCTCAAAACAAGATTTTGTGAAAATTAGTCTTGAGAAACAAACAATTTTGCATGTATATGTGTATACGTCTGACTGAAGAATATCATTTTTGAATAAAGTGACACTTTTCACGAACTCGATCTCAAGATCTCAATATTGACTGCACCAATTTCATTCGCAATAGTCGCAATCGAAA
>NW_012042450.1:0-767 GCF_000956235.1 Wasmannia auropunctata
AAATATAAATTTAAAGCTGATTAAAATATATATAATTCATATACATAAAATTATAGGGATTAAGTTCCTTGGCTCGAAATTATAAGTATCAACAATTGGGCTGGATTGCGAACTTGCGTAATATAGCATCCTTTTCAGGACGTTGACTCATTTTCCAAACCTATAATAGCAGCTCGTCGATTACGCTCATGTGTACAGCTGCGAGACAGAGTCTGATTTGTCCACACCTCTTTCTTTCAAAACGTTTATCGTTTCCAAACATTTTCCTTTAATGATTTAAATTTGGGACGTAGTTGGGGAGATCGGGGCTAGTTGGTACAGTTTTTTTAATGATTTTTTTGTAACTAATAAATAAAATAAATACCGCAAAGATATTTTTCAGTAGCCACATGCTTCAACAACATAGAAATTATTTTTATAATTTAATGATATAATTAATTTTGTTGTATTATTGAAAAATGTAAAGTGATGCAACTTGTAACAACCGGCCTCATATGCGGGGTCAATTGTTACAATTACTGGAATCAGTCGTTACATATCCAGATTTCAAAATATAATGCATTTAATTGTAGGAAATAAAAAAAAATTGTGCACAACAAAATTTTATTTAATTTTATAAATTTTATAAATTTTATAAATTTCAAATAAAATATACACATTAATGTAACATTAATGTTATAAACATAAATGTTTATCAGTCTTTCTCTTACTAGATAAATTACATTGGAAAAAAATATAAATATAGGATTGCACAAAGAGATCGGAAG
>NW_012042451.1:0-310 GCF_000956235.1 Wasmannia auropunctata
GTTGTTTTTCTGTATCCGCGCATGTGATCGATCGACAGGTCGACAACGTTGACTTATCGCGATGATTTGACAATTGATTTAATGCAGTGATGTTTTATAATGGCATTGTACGTCATTTGTTTCGTAATTAATGTTATTTACAAGTGAAAAACGTTATTATGGTAAATATAAATTTAAAGCTGATTAAAATATATATAATTCATATACATAAAATTATAGGGATTAAGTTTCTTGGCTCGAAATTATAAGTATCAACAACTGGGCTGGATTGCAAACTTGCATAATATAGCATCCTTTTCAGGACGTTGAC
>NW_012042452.1:0-814 GCF_000956235.1 Wasmannia auropunctata
TGGAAACTTTAGTTCAAGAAACGGGTTTTAACATCGCCGTCCCGGACGCGGAGCGGGAACTCTTGTACAGTTGCGATTTTTATCGTGAAGCTATATACATATATAATACTACTTTATTGCTAACAGAGATTAAAAGTCCGAAAACTTGACGATGCAGATGATGTCTCTCGCTTCCACAATTCATATACTTCGACGCAAATATTTATGTACGCGTTTCTAACTAATTTCATATCATGTGTTATTACATTTAAGTGCATACGTAAAATGACGTGATGCATTAAAAAAAATAATGCGATCATACAAATTTTAAGAGCGAAAAAAAAGTCACACTGGCTGAAAATATTTAACATGATATCTATAATCTATTAATTTCTAAATACGATATTACAACATTAATGCGTGTGCATTTATGGTACATGGACTTTAAAACTGAAAGGTGATAAGAATCAATTTATCATCCTCCATTCTTTGCACAAGCGACATCCTTTGAGAAAAACGTGACTAGCAACAATGTTAATTATAGTATTACATATACATGCAAGAGGCAATAATAACGATATATTTAGAGAATCAAGAGAGTTAACAAACGATAGCAAAAGAGCAAGAAAGAGTATAAAAGTGCGAACGAGATAATGTATATATTGTTTTTCTGTATCCGCGCATGTGATCGATCGACAGGTCGACAACGTTGACTTATCGCGATGATTTGACAATTGATTTAATGCAGTGATGTTTTATAATGGCATTGTACGTCATTTGTTTCGTAATTAATGTTATTTACAAGTGAAAAACGTTATTATGGTAAATATAAATT
>NW_012042453.1:0-492 GCF_000956235.1 Wasmannia auropunctata
TATAAATAAATAATTACCAAAAAGACTTACAATATAAAACAATGTTCTTCTATTGAATGCTTGTGAATGACTCGTTCGCTTTTATAATTGTCTGTTTGCTTAATTGAATAACTCCAATAATAACGTTTGATTATACGTTTTTTTTTTATCAAGAGCCACGGTCGTGACTGGGTACTAATGCGCGAAATCGGACTGTGTATCTATACGCTAGCCGGCGAGTTGCAAGCGCTCGAGTTCACTGGAGATTATTTCAATAACGGTTGAACTAATCAACTTTTAAGTATAGGCTTATCATGTTAGGTTTGAATTGCATAACAAAAATGTTTTTATTTTTCCCTTGCGTGCTCTACGAGCGGAGATATTCTGATGCTAAATCTGGAAACTTTAGTTCAAGAAACGGGTTTTAACATCGCCGTCCCGGACGCGGAGCGGGAACTCTTGTACAGTTGCGATTTTTATCGTGAAGCTATATACATATATAATACTACTTTA
>NW_012042454.1:0-824 GCF_000956235.1 Wasmannia auropunctata
GACGTGTGCTCTTCCGATCTGGAGACTGGGGACAAAAGTAACAGAGTAGAGTTGTATCGTGAATATTTTTAAAACTAAATAGATATATGTGGCGCTGAGGCAAAAATCATTAGACAGACCTACATTGATTGTTAGTTCTTTATCAGTCCACATGAAACGTGCACGTAAGCAGGAGCAAAAAATACTTTCTTCATTCGTCAAGTAAGTTTTATTATGTGCGTAAAACCTAAAATATTTTTGTTTTTTTAAGGTGAAGTTATAACGTATTATCTAAAAAGGTTTTAGTGATCATTTGTGTTGAAGATTTGCATATTTTAATTGATTTTTATTTATAAATTTATTTTTTTGAAACTTTATACTTTAAATTATAAAATATCATTAGGAGACAATTGTAACATCAATGTCCGCGAGACGGTTGTAGCGTTATAATTGTCTCCGGATTTGCTTGGTTTTATTTGAGTGTTTTTTTTTTACAATGTTATTTGAACTTATTAAAAAGAAATAGAGCTTTTTTCCGATTTTATATAGATTTTGTCATTTTTATTTTATTATAGTTAATTTTATTAAATATATATTATATATATCCATATAACATTAACATATATGATTATAAATAATTGCATTGCATAAAACTTAATAAATAGCTAAGTATTTACCTATATAAATAATATAATACAATCGTCCCCCTCTACTGTTACAATCGCCCTGAGACTGGGGACAGTCTCTTGTAACAGTATTCTTCATGTGTTTGAACAATAACTTTAACACAATAAATAATGGGCTAAAGACGAGCAACGAAAAATTAATGGATGTTCTATTATTTA
>NW_012042455.1:0-685 GCF_000956235.1 Wasmannia auropunctata
TGGTTTCATTTCTGTAGATGATTAAAGCGAACAACCTTTGTATTTTTTGCAAAATGGAAAAAAACGAGTTTCGTACAGTGATCAAACATCTACATGTGAAAGGTTTAACGCCGAAAAAAATCAAAGCCGAGTTGGATAATGTTTATAGCACATCTGCATCAGCGTTTGCGACTGTCAATTGGGTGAATGAATTTAAACGTGGTCGTACATCCACATGTGATGACCTCGTTCGGGACGTCCAATTGAGGCTGCTACGCCAGAAATCATCGATAAAGTTCACGATATTGTTTTGACTAATCGACGAGTGAAAATGCGCGAGCTTGTTGAGGCCACAGGCATATCACATGGCACAGTTCATCACATTTCAATTTTGCACGAACAATTGGGTATGAAAAAGCTATCGGCAAGATGGGTGCCGCGTTTGCTCACTGTGAACGGATTCGCACGTGCCCGGCATCGATGGCCAAATTCAATGAATTCCGCTACGAATTGCTCCCCCATCCAGCATATCGCCAGATTTAGCCCTCTGCGACTATTTCCTGTTTCCAAACCTGAAGAAATGGTTCGAAGGAAAGAAATTCACCAGAGAGCAGCTCATTGCCGAAACAAAGGCTTATTTTAAAGGGTTGGACAAATCATATTATTCGGGCGGCTCGAAAAAGTTGGAGAATCGTTGGATCAAATG
>NW_012042456.1:0-322 GCF_000956235.1 Wasmannia auropunctata
CGCTCAGAGATGTGTATAAGAGACAATAGCCGACACAACCTCTAATATTGTAACGCAATATAAACTTGCATTATAATACTACGTATAAAATATATAATCACCTCTCTTTTCTTCTTTAATTTGACGTAACACACTTTCCAGTAATAAAAATATCTATCTATGTTACCTGCTGTTTTATAATTATGCGTATATTTATTTTATCATTGCGCATGGAGTTCCAGCTATTGTTTATTTTTTACTGATATGCAAGTGCCACTACCCGACTAACTTCCACCTTTCCCTCCCGTTGAGATATAGACAATTCGCACACTTACCCAATGCG
>NW_012042457.1:0-338 GCF_000956235.1 Wasmannia auropunctata
TATATATAGTTTTGAAAGAATTTACGGGGAACATTTGGACCACGGGTGCTAGAAACCCTATTTCGTTCAGTTAACATTTACATCGAAGCTTCAAAATCAGGAAAACTAACGTCTGAACATTTCAAAGACTTGGTTCAGCGAAATCTATCTACCGAATACTGGCCGTAAAAGCATGCTTTTACTCGACTCGTGGACGGGACACTGCCCGAGCCAGCTAGAGCAGTTGATTCCACAAGATAAAGAAGTACAATTTGCAACCATTCCAAAGAAGACGACGAGTATCATTCAGCCTTTGGATGTATATGGTTTCCGGATTTGGAAAAATTTCGTGCGAACAT
>NW_012042458.1:0-484 GCF_000956235.1 Wasmannia auropunctata
CCGCTCAGAGATGTGTATAAGATAAGATAACAACATTCAGGACACAATTAACACTATAAGATATCGACAACCTACAAAATGTCGCAAAATCGTTTGTTTCAAATGTAAAGTCTAATATCCCAGCTATTGGAGTTAAAGAAATTTATAATGCAGACGAGAGTGGCTTCAATCTTGAACTACATTCTGGACGAAAATTGGCAAATATAGGACTGAAAAAAGTTGAAGCACTGGTTCAATCGATATCTTCTACAACACATAGTTACACTGTAATGCCGATTATTTCAGTAGACGGACGTCTTCTTTCACCACTATATATAGTTTTGAAAGAATTTACGGGAACATTTGGACCACGGGTGCTAGAAACCCTATTTCGTTCAGTTAACATTTACATCGAAGCTTCAAAATCAGGAAAACTAACGTCTGAACATTTCAAGACTTGGTTCAGCGAAATCTATCTACCGAATACTGGCCGTAAAAGCATGCT
>NW_012042459.1:0-307 GCF_000956235.1 Wasmannia auropunctata
TTCGCCACTGGCTGGCTAGAATGCCGAAAATACTTTCGATCATCCTTCTCGCACGGGTTAACCGATAATTGAATATGTCCTGTTCCTGTGACAGCCCATTCTTGCCTGGATAAGGGCGAAGCATATATGGTTTTAAAGGAAACGCTTCGTCTCCTACAAGACAGTATGGCAGAATTCGTCCTCCTGCAACAGCTGATGGCTTCGGTACATTCATGCCGTTTGCATTGAAGTTCTTGCCCATAACACTGCTGCCGAAAATATCTCCATCGCTTCGTCGTCCATATGCCCCGATGTTAACGAAACGGAA
>NW_012042460.1:0-329 GCF_000956235.1 Wasmannia auropunctata
GCGCTTCGCGCGCACTATTTAACGCTTCTTACTATAATTTACAATTACGTCAACCTCAATACACACAACTGTTAAAATGCAATGTCAGCCGCTTACGCGAAGTAAGCGCAGCGAAACAACCAATCAGCATCGCGGAAAAGCGAGTTATCGACTTTACATGCACTTTTTTTAGATAGAAAACATTTTTTTTTGAAAATTTTTTATATTATGTAATTTTTTAAAATAAAAATTTTTTTTTACTTACCATCATCCACCACCACCACCCAGCACTACTACCCATTACCACCACCCACCACCATCCACCACCACCCACCACCATCCACCACCAC
>NW_012042461.1:0-483 GCF_000956235.1 Wasmannia auropunctata
TATTTATTAAATTGATTATCAATTTAATATCGTGGTAATACTATTCTGTTTCAAACAAGCTGTGTTGAATCCGAAACGGCACACAGTTTGTTGAAACTAGAATATGTATGTAAAATCACATAGAAATATTAGAAGCACCAAGATCCTGCTATATTGGTCTTCTCTCAATTTAATTGTGTTATACATAGTAGACGGTCGGAATATATATACATTATGTGTATGTATAATTTTATTACACAACTGTATAATTTTTAATAATTTTCTTACATAATAAAAATAACTTATTTTTAATATATTTTTTATATAACTGTGTTCTTTTTACATAATACTAGCATTACAAACGCGCGCTTCGCGCGCACTATTTAACGCTTCTTACTATAATTTACAATTACGTCAACCTCAATACACACAACTGTTAAAATGCAATGTCAGCCGCTTACGCGAAGTAAGCGCAGCGAAACAACCAATCAGCATCGCGGAAAA
>NW_012042462.1:0-433 GCF_000956235.1 Wasmannia auropunctata
GTATAGCGGTTATTAAAGTTCGTTTTCTTTTATTTTAAAACAAATATGTGTGTTCCTAGCGATCGATACTAAAAGCCGATATTCATTCCTTTCTCGAATGTGAGAAGAAACGAATCCTTTTATGTTGACGAGAAATATTGTATGTTAAGTTGGTGAAATAAACTCCTTTAAATTCTGAGAATTTGAGCAGTTTTCCCTTACAGTTTCATACAATAAACAAAGTTATATTCACAATAAATTATAATTCTGATAATATATATCTTATAAATAATACATAGAATACTTAAGATAGTATCCAAAAACAATTAAACATTATTTACATACAACTTACAAAAATTGCATATATTGTATTTATATTTAATTTTCAATTATATATTACAAATCATTCAATATGTTCACATACATATTCTCAAATCTTTTCCAGGTCCCATAG
>NW_012042463.1:0-6617 GCF_000956235.1 Wasmannia auropunctata
GTCTAGAGCTGTTAACATGTGCCAATATTTGCTTTATACAAAAATTTGGCAGTACAAAATATACCAGCCTCAGCTGCGAATTACATGTGTGAACAATAATGTTGAGTACATAGAATTAGACCTTGATGCTGGAGTTGCCTGCTTTACCGATAAAAATACCATTTTTGTCTATTACTAACTACTTCGTATTAATCGCATAAAATAACAATTCCTTTTTCACGATTAAAACACACATGCTAATGTATTACTGGTCCTGGTATATTTTGTACCAAAAGCAGAAAAAAATGAAGAAATTACAAATTTTGTTATCCATATTTTTTTATCTCAACATGGCGACTAATGCTCTCAATTTACCAAAATGTTTACTTCATAGAAAAGTTATGCAGGCTATATGCTTGAAATAAAGGCAAACCTAGTGGTGCTTTCTATTTGGTGACACAAGTCGACACAAACGTCATTCTATCCTTCTTAGCATTTAGTGAGTAACAAAGACAAAATGATACTTGTGCGGCTTGTACCACTAAATAGAAAGCACTCTAGATGTACAATAAAAAAATGAATACATGTGAATTGTTAGAATTAAGTTTAGAAGTCTAAACAAAAATATTTGAGTATTCTACAAACCGTGCGTATGTGCGTGAGATATCGATGTAGTAGTAAACATAAACACATCACTACATACTACTACATCAATATTGCACGCATGCAATATATACAAATCATCGATAAAACAGCGATATTACGGAGTCAGCTATGCCAGCATCCTCTTGATTCAAGAGGAGAACCGTTAAAATAGCGTCTATTAAGCTGACACAGCCACTTTAGCACAATCGAATAAAACTTATATAGAAATTTAATGCACTTTTGTTGCTAATTTGTTGCTCAATTCCGATTTTGTTGCTCCCGCCGATTCGTAGAAAATAATGGCTGTGCCAACTTAAGATTAA
This sequence comes from Wasmannia auropunctata, assembly GCF_000956235.1. Taxonomy (NCBI): domain Eukaryota; kingdom Metazoa; phylum Arthropoda; class Insecta; order Hymenoptera; family Formicidae; genus Wasmannia; species Wasmannia auropunctata. Next base: position 948 of record NW_012042463.1, read on the forward strand.
AGTTAGCACAGCATTAAAAAAAATAATAAAAAATAAAAAAATATGACATATTCTTTTAGTGCTAATTTGTTGCTAATTTGTTGCTCAATTTCTGATTTTGTTGCTCCACCCCGAACCCTTGAAAATCACTCCTAACTACCCTACATCAGCACAACATCTTAAAACGGCAAATTAATCCAATATCTCGATAGATTACGTTTCCCTAATTTTGTAGCTAAATTTTTTACATAAGTAAAAAAATTATTTTTTATGTAACTAATAGTAAAAACAGAATTCTTTGTCTTGCGATTTTTAATAATTGTATAAAACAAATATATAAATCTTTTTTTCTATTGTACTTACTTCCAACTTAAGATTCATATAGATATAGCTATATCTAAGAGAAAATAACTTTATAATTAAACATTTATATTTTCCGTTTATGTATCCAGATATACCAACATTGGACAAATAATGATTGCAAAACTGAAATCCACATCTCAATTGTATTGCACCCCAAATTTTATCTGTTATAAATTCTTCTTAGATTTCTGGACGATGAGTCTTTCAAATTTGGTTCCACATTTTGTATCGCTGTATACTTTTGTATTTCTAAACAATTCTAATTCAAACTCGGGGAGATGCTCACGGTGGATACGTGAATAAAACAGTAGACGAGCGACAAAGCAACATTCAATGTTTCACTCAACGAACACCGAACGCGAATATTCGAATATTTGTCGCTCGTCTACTGTTTTACTCGCGTTTCCACCGTGATCCTATCATTGTGATTTTTTAGTCTTACGTTCTGAACAGCATCAGTCGCAACTATCCAAAATGTATCATAATAGAGGACGTCCGTCTAAAGTGCAAAGTGAAGATATTATTCATACTCTTTTAGCATATAAAAATTGGATTATAACATTGAATCATAATATAGATAAAATAGTATTTAAACATGATGTAATTTGGTCCGAAATATCTAATGCATTATGTGATCGTATAATGCCTGCTTCGTTATATACTATAATATCATGTAATCGATATGGCATACGTGATAAACTTATTGATAGTTCAAAAGTGAATACTACAAACAGTTTCAATGTCAATGATAAAAGTAATTTAAATATAAGTGACAGTACAATCAGTGAAAAATCTATAGAATCTATTAATTCAGAATCCATTAATTTTATAATAAGAATTTCAAAACATGAGTTTGAAGAGTTAATTGTTTACAAATTATACAAATGTATGCAGCTAAACAAAATGCAAAACCGAATTTGGAAGACTCTTCGCCCAGGAATCTGGGAAGAATTCATAACAGATAAATTTGGGATGCAATACAATTGAGATGTGGATTTTAGTTTTGTAATCATTATTTGTCCAATGTTGGTACATCTAGATACATAAATGGTAAATATAAATTTTTAATTACAAAGTTATTTTCTCTTAAATATAGCTACATCTATATAAATCTTAAGTTGGACGTAAGTACAATAGAAAAAGAAGATTATATATTTGTTTTATTTAATTATTAAAAATCGCAGACAAAGAATTCTGTTTTACTGTTAATTACATAAAAAATAATTTTTTTTATTCAGGTATTTGCAAATGTGGTAGTAGTTTATGGTATGATATAGAAGAAGATAATAATACAGAGGTTGTGCTTTTAAACTGTTAAATATTTAAAGGCACCGGTAAATATGATAAACATTATTTAAGAAAACTTATTGAGAAAAATTATTGAGAACAACCGTTGGAAAAGAATTACATAAACCGATTGAAATATATCGTGCGGAAAAAGCTAATGAACTTATGGTACTTGGAGATCCGGAATCTCCGCACTTATACATAATACAAATCATCAACATTGCATGTAGCAAAAAATGAATACAAAAAATTGTAATTTTTTGACTCCGATCCTCTAAAAGCCTTATGTATTATGAAACACAATGTTTATACTAATTGCATTCATAATATTGGCATAGATCCATTTTTCATTCATTATTGGACGAATCACCAGTTACAAGTGTATCGAAAATATTGTTTATAAAAAATAAGTACAATATATATTGCTACAGGTAGCATAGTAAAAAAATTAATGAGGTCAAATATTTTATCAAAACATATCTTTTATATCAAGCAGTCATAAACTATAATGATAAACAATTTTCGGTAACGCAAATGCTGTCCGAAAGTCGCATAACCAACAATATCTATTTCTGATTACTAGAATGGTGTAGAATGGGTGCTCCTTATCCACGCGAAGTTGTAGATTTTTTTGCAGCATTATTAAATGCTGTTTACGATGTTTTATATCTTATACAACAATAAAAGATTATGCAAATTCTTGCAAAAGTGAAGTCACACCAAAGTGCTATATACGTATAGACGTTGCGCACTTTATTAAAACGTGGGCAAATTTTTTAAAAGCTCTTTCACAAAGAATAAAAGTTTTTTATATGGCTGCTATCGGTCAACTAATTATGTGCCGAAACATAAACGAAGCTGCTATTATGGTTAAAGCCATATTAACACATTTGCACGATCTGAAACAGAAAGTAAATTGGCAAATGGCGAAGAAACTCGCTGTGAGAAAGAAAAGAATAGATTAAAATCTGTTATAAAAGGTAAATCCTTTTAATTATTCTCAATACAATATTAATTATTATTACAATATATCAATCTGGCTCATATAATTAAAAATTAAAAGAGTATCAAACGACTAACTCCGTGCAAGGCTCACTAGCCCTTCGTTTGATACTCTTTTAATTATTAATTATTATCTTTATTAAATTAGTATATAGAATTTCTCGAAATTCGGGGCATTCTATTTAAATATAAAATAGTGTAAACAAACTCTTGCAATATTTTAATTTTTAATAAATGATTTAATTTTTCAACATTATATTGGAATTATTTTATCGAAGTTATTTATGTATAGATGTTTAAGCTTGTAGCTGTATTACAAAAATAATTTTTGTAGGAGTTTTATTTAAAATAAATATATATTGTTTATCAATATATAAATTGCATTAACATATTGATAGATAATGTAATACGCATATATCTAATCTAAATTAAAATCTTACAAGAAATTAATTTTCTTAACTTTACTTTTTCATTTTGGATAAGTATCAAAAACAGTTCATTTTTATGTACTAATATAATTATCTTAGAATTTACATACACGCCTGTACTTAACGCATACTAAATATACGTAATGTATTTTATATTTTATTACAACTTATATTGAATTATTATTTTTTATTTTTTATTAATAAACAAATACAAATTTTAAAATTTTATGTATTTGGTATCTAATAATTTGTCAGGTATATCAGATTATGAAAATAATGAAGATTTGGAAGAAAAATATATAAATACTGACGAAAATGATATAATTGAAGCTCGGGATAACGAACGGTCAGAATGGATTGCTCAAATCAATAAGTTGAAAATAACTTTAACAAAGTTGGTGATCGTGACAACGCTCATTATTTCCCACGTTTAGTGGAACGTTTATTAAAACATATAAACACTTTTCCTTTATGGTCATGTGTTTGTCGCGATAATTTTGGATATGGACGGGATCCAACGTCTAGTGCAGCAGTCGAAGGAGAGTTTAATAAATTAAAAAATAATGTATTACAAAATCATAGTTTACCTATAAGAGTGGACGAATTTGTAAAAATTTATTTAGACTTTTTACATAGTAAATTAAAGATTGTAGACGCAAAAGAGAATAGTATATTTAGTATATTATTAGAGAAAACGAAAATACATGCATGAACAAAAAAGAAAAAACACAAAATATCGAAACTACACAAACTGCAATAAAATGTCCAGCTTGTCTAAATAATTATACACTAACTAATGCACATGTTTTGCGATTTGTAAAATATCTGTTTATGCATTACAAGAATGTTCAGTAGTTTGTGATGAAGATGAAGAAGAGGGATATGGACGTATTTGGAGGGAAAAAGCGTATTTGCTTATCATGTTCCGCATTGAAAAGTTTGGAAGAAATTCTTGCCTCACAAGAAATAGAAAATTGGTGAGGATTAAGTAAAGATATAAAAAAATAACGAACAGCAAAATATTTAAGAGAGAATCAGCACGGCATGCAAGACGCTTTAGCATGGAGCAAAAGAACCAAGCTACTTATTATTAAAAATAGTAGCATTACAAGTTGTCAACATAAATGGTACTAATTATTCTCTAACGAATACCTGTGCATTTGATAGCATTCTACAAATTGTGCTTGTAGCTGTGTCAGACTACAAATATTTTGCGAACAAGATATATTATTTTAAGTAATTGTCTTTTCCCAAAATAAAGTATAAATAATTATAAAATAATTAATGTATAAAATTAGAATAAAAAGTATTAAAAATAAAAAATTTTAAGTTTATATTTAATAACATAGTTTATATTCTACTTTTCTATAATAATGTTTACTGTAATCCTTGGCAACTTATAATATTTATGATTTATTTTCAATTTTGATATTATTGAGATGTAATTAATCAAATTTTAATGAAATATAGATATATTTTTTTAATTTATTGTGTACATGTGTATGCGCGTGCGTGCGTGCGTGTATAAGTGAGTGAGAGAGATAATTATTTACAATATATTATTTATAATATAATAAAGCTTAAGCTTTACTTTATTATGTAGATACCTGCAGCAGAGAGCAATCCATTATTTGAAATGGCCATTGATATTTTGAATAAAGATATAACGGCACACACATACAACTTCCGTGCACAAATATTAAAGCCTATTTTTTTTTACTGAAGACTCACAATCTGAAACTTGTGTACTAATTGATTACCAAACCAATGCTGAATATTTGGCTGGTGTACTTTTAAAAAATACACCAAGTTTTGAAGAAGAATCAATATGGGATGTTCAACACGAAAAAAACCACCGACAATTCGATTCCAGTATATTGGGAAATAATTTTTATAATGTTATAAATGATAACATTATATTAATTAAGTGATATTAACTAAGGGAAAAAAGTGTTGTTAAAAGAATTTGTCCAGGTTTTGAAACAACACTTTGCAAAGTAGGTAAATGAAATTATATTATATTTTTAAAGTTTGGTGACACTTTTTGGACCAAGACTTTAATCTTATTTAATTTATTTCTTGGATCAAACGTTATTCTAATAAATTTGTGATTATCATTAATTATTTCAAAAATACATATTAAAAATTAAATCTTATGTAATAATAAAAAACAAAAATAATATGAAGAGAACAATTTTTAATCTAAAAGATTCTATCACTACACTCATTCTAATTTAACACTTATAATAATATTTCTCGCAATATTTCCTACAATATTTTCACAATAATAAACGGCTTCTCATAATCAATTATTGAAAGATTGATCCTAAAATATTATATTTTATCGCTTATGATAATTTATAAATAATAAAATGCTTTATATTACGAATTAAAATAGTAATTTTGCATTATACATTACGTTTTATATTATTATTTTGCACGTTTATTATAAATTAAAAAATAATAATATTTACAATTTTGTAAGAGATCAGGTTAATTTCACTCTCACTATTATAATTACTTTTAATTTAATTAGTTCAGCGTTAAACTTGTGATTTTTCTTAGCAGCCCTGTATAGCGGTTATTAAAGTTCGTTTTCTTTTATTTTAAA
>NW_012042464.1:0-407 GCF_000956235.1 Wasmannia auropunctata
AACATTTCAGAAACTTTGCAGGGAATGTTGTATTAATGTGCATACAATATGCCAAGGACCTTGTATGTACAGCCACGGTAATTGATTCTGTCCCTCGGAAATTTTTACAAACTCAGAAGTAATCACTTTTCTACATTATGCTTATAGTCCATTCACGATTAATGAAACAAAATCGTGCATAGACTATAAGCATTAATGCAGAAAAGTGATTACTTTTGAGCTTGTACAAATTTCCGAAGGACAGAATCAATTACCGTGGGATACATACTGGAGAATTCACGTCCGATGATACCGATCGACATACAATATCCAATAAGAGAACAGCTTTCTATTAGAGAATTCAATTCTTCTTTGAAAAGAATTAATATTTAGAAATATAATAGAAATATAAAACATGTGTATAAACA
>NW_012042465.1:0-345 GCF_000956235.1 Wasmannia auropunctata
TATTCTGTCGACAGAATCTGCTTACATAATTTGACAGCAGATTGGCAACAGAAATCGAGCAGATTGTGCTGACAGACTTTAACATCAAATTGACGGCAGAAACCGAACAGAATCTGCGCGACACAATCTGATAGCAGACTGAGAATAAAAATCGAGCACACTTTGTAGTTTTGTAGTAAGCATTTAAATTGTCATTGGTACTGAAATTTAACAAATGGCTTTTTATTTTTTTCTAAATTTTATTTTAAAGAAATAATTTTAAAATGTTTTATTAATAAAAATTAATATATGTATTTTATATTAAATGTTAGAGCGATTTACCCATTCGCGGTAGTACAAGACGTA
>NW_012042467.1:0-413 GCF_000956235.1 Wasmannia auropunctata
TATATATATATATATATATATACACTCTCTTAAATTACTAATGTATATATTGTATATATATATAAAATGTTTAAAAATTTACCAAAAAGTATTGAGATCCCTAACAAAAACTCTTCTAAAAAAAAGAAAAATGTTTACGCCAAATATATAAAAATTAAGGTATTGTACATTACGTTTTTCCTAAACCAAAAATATTATTTTAATTACAAATAAACGTTGTCCAAAAACAAATATGAGATCATACAAGTTGCCAAGTATTTGATTAGACAAAGGGACAAGAATATTTTTTTTAATAAAACGTTTAAACCATCCAAAAGTATATGCAGCAAAAGTTTAATGCCATTGTCTTTATAATTTTAAATAATTTTAAGTTTCATAAAACAGACTTAAAGTGAATAAAATGACCAATGGGA
>NW_012042468.1:0-4823 GCF_000956235.1 Wasmannia auropunctata
TAATGTGAATTTGTATGATGACTGATGATGACTAAGTAAACCGATATGTTCCATCAATTCGTTAATTATTAAATTATCAGTTTTTGTATTAATTAATCAACCAAAAAAGTTTTACTCGTTTCTGAATTGGCCTAACTCTTATCTATTTTATTGTTTTATACATACAAGCGGTAATTAATTTATAAAATAATATTTTCTCGGTAGTTGTTACGAAATAGCTGTTTGAATGTCACTCAATGTTGAGAATGGAGTTGCTTCGGAAAACTTCCGATTGTAATTAAATAAAAATAAGCATTTATTTGAGCGGCCCTGTTTTATGCAGAATATTGCACGGAAAACAGTAAATTTTTGTATATGATAATACCTTACTGACAAAACTTTTAAAATTTTCACAAATGATTAATAGTTGCATTATGCTTTTGCACTTGCTTATTAAGTAGTAGAGGCTTATTACTATATTATATTAAAAATTCAGCAAAATCCGTATATGGAAGTATAGATATTTCCTTTGTGAATTAAAATTCATACCGTCCCAATAAATTACTAAAAAATTACATAAAAAACTTTTTTTATTATATTATATTTAATGTAATACTTATTATGTTATATTTAATGTAATTATATTTAATATAAATCATTAGCAATTACAAAATATGATGCATACAGTTATTGCAAAAATATGTATAATACTGCAGTTTACGCTAAGTATACTGCTTATAATATTTTTATGTATTTTTGTAACGGTTTCGAAAATTAACAAAACATAAAAAACTTAATTTTGATATACCTTTGTAATTTGATTATACATTTGAAAAATAGTTACAAAATGTAAGTTTCATCAATTCAAAAATATCAATGTACATATATCGATGTATACATATACATGTACACATCGCTTCTGGTTGGTTCCAGAATGTAACAAATCATAAACATATATATAAATATATACAGTGGTGGTTAAAAGTAAGTTCAAAGTTGTTCTATCCTCTATAAATAGGCAAATTTCAAGATAGAGCAACTTCGTCAAAAATTATCTTAATTGACGAAATTTTTAAAAAAGCATTTTACACCTCGAAATCTCCACTTTTAAAGTTGATATTTTAAAAAACAATTAAATGACTTTCTTCGGAGTTGCATTGACAAATGGAAATGTGATAAATCGCAAAATTTTTTTCATCGAGTTATTAAACATTGAAACGAAAAAGGTCATTTTTGCTTCGATATTTAATAACTCGGTGAATAAAAATCGTGGACCTTTACAAAATTAGGAAAAAATTTTTTTGGATTTATGTCCCCTTTTAACCCGTAAAAGACACCTGGGTGCGAATTTGCACCCACAAATTTTCAACTTGTGGGCATTTGAGAACAGATAAATTTGGCGAACTTTCCCCACTACGTGAATTATGTTTATACTCTATTGTTTGAAATAGAAAGAACCCGAGGATTATTTGCGCCTTAGCCTTTGCTTGAGGCACATTGAAAATTCGTTTGGGTTGCAAATTTGCACCTACTATACATGTCAAATACGTGAAATCGGGGGAATACGAGAAAAGTGAAATTATTTATCTGATCAATCTCGAAGCTTTATAATACAAAAATGTAAGTATTTTTAAATCAAGATTATTTATTTATTGCATATAAGTGATAAAAATAGTTATTCTTCTAAAGTTTATGTAAATATAATATGAATATATTTATGTAAATAGTATAAACATTATTTTTAAACCTCACATATTAATAAAATAATTTATGCATTTATAATTGTGTTTTATTTATTTTCTTACTTCCAAAAAAACCCAAACCACCCACTACCAAGAAAAATATTTATTTATATTTTATTTAATTAAAACTATTTTTTAAAATAAAATCATTTCATAAAATCATTTAATAAAATTCAGTAAGGTTTGTATCATTTATTAAAAATTTAAAAAATGACAGTTATTTATTGAAAAAGTAGATTTTCCAGATGTTTTCCATGGTTTTATTTAACACGCAGTTTTAAAAACGTTTACTTTTTTTTAATTTAATATTACCAATAATTGATTAGTCAGAAAATTTAGATTTACATTGAAAAACACACGTTTTGCTTTAATTTTGCTCTTTATTTTCAGATAATATAAAAATTTAAAAACGCTTGGTGCAAATTTGCACTCAGATATCCTTTACGGATGTTCAAATGAGACGTATCCTTTACGGGTTAATATAAATGCACATTTTCTTATTAGAATAAAGAATAAATATATTTAAAATTTGAAATAATAAAACAATAAAACGTCGCATACATTTTAACGTATTTCTTTTTTATCTAAAAAATTTAGAGTATCCAGATAGCAACGAACATTTCTGAATCAAATATTACGCAAAAGTAATTTGTATCATAATTAAAAAAAGCTGAAGGAAACTGAACTAATTAGACTGGCTAATTACATCCATTAACGATGACTACTATATTGTCGATGATTACTATATTGTCGATATTATCTATCTGTATCTTATTGGTATATAATTATTATCGACGAAATGGACGACTTATCAATCGTATACCAGGACCACCAGGTTATCCAATTGTGGAAAGTTTTGTAAAATTTATAGGTTATTCACGAGGTAATTTAAAATTTCTTATGAACTTGCATGCTGACTAATTGGAATAGCGGTATTGTAAGAATTACGTATTACTCAATTGCTTTTATTCCTTAATTTTATTATTATTGTATCTGTGCTATTGCAATTTACGTCTTCTTTGCTGTTTTGTACGCATTTTATTGATTTTATGGTTAATTCATACAAAAATGCCACGTTTATGTATAAATCCTAATTTTTGTTATACGTGTGTGAGAAAGTAACATTTTCATAACAAAAATGTAGTATAATCCCATAAATACAAAAGACCACTATTATTATTTTGGGTGCAAAATTGATCAAGATAAAAGTTTGACGCCGAATATTATTGTAAAAATTCAAGTACAACAAATAGACTGGCAAGATTTATTTAAAAAATGAATGATTTTTAGTCAATAAATGAAGAGAAAGCAGATGAAGAACTCTGTAAAAATAATTCAGTTTATACAATGAAAAAAAAATTGGTTGAAAAATACAAAATTTGTTTCATCTTTCTGCATCAATTATTTTCTTATATGATTTTACATACGTGCATTGGCCTTCCTTATTCGTTATGTGTGAAACACACTTATACGGCATTAATATAGATAATGTTTCACCTTAACAAAATATTTAGTCCGATACGTTACTACGATGACACAATATAATTTATTACTATTATAAACAAAATACAATTTTTTTAACTAAACTATTTTGTTTCAACAAAAATTTATCGTATTTAACTCCATCTTTCGATTAAAAATAATATTCATTATCCCCATCAATATATCGTTTAGTCAATTTGATACTTGGAATTTGAACGAATATATTACTAATTGGATAACTATAAATAGCATGTAAACACAAATACATATTATTATAGTATTTCGAACAAAATAATTTAATTGAAATTAAAAAACAAAAAACGCCAAACGGATCTTGGTGCTAGATATTATACTGTGTGAATCTTACAATTTATCGGTTCAAATAAACCTCGCGCCGCATAATCGTCCTACTTTCAACGCAGCTAAAAATCTAAAGTACGTAATACCACAATTAAATTGTTCATAATATTTCTTTATGTTTATGTTACATACACACATCTTTAGAAGAACAATGGAAGTTTCTGATGAATCAATTTGATCAATACTATCCTATTTTTAAAATTTGGGGAATTTATTTTCCGGTTGTATTTATACGTCATCCAGATGATCTAAAGGTAAAAAAATATTTAAAATATTTAATTTTTTATATCTAAAACATTAACAATTTAAGTATTTCTCACCCATTTTTTATTTTGTAAGAATAAGTTTACAAATAAAATATCTTTCACACACAGGAATGATCGAATGTTCAAGGTAATTTGAATAAATTAATTATCTACATTGTATTCGAGTTAATTAATAAGTTTAGTTCTCTTTATCATTTCAGATAATATTAAGCAGTCCAAAGCACATCAATAAAAGTATGTTATATGATATATTATATCCTTGGTTGCGCACTGGTCTTCTTACTAGTTCAGGTAACGTGTATATAAAAACAATTATTACGTTCTTGCTACCAAGTTTTCATTACATTGGTAATAAAAACCTGCATGTAGAAATAAATTTAAATAATAGATATTTTAAATAATAAATAATGTAAAAAAGTTCTTCAATATATAGTGATAAGTGTGACAGTATAATGTAAATACAAATGCGTGTGCAGTCACTATGATAAATAACTTTGATATAATATATCTTCAATTAGGATCGATTACATTTTTCTGAAATTTTTTTTATAAAGAAATTTTATTTTATTCTTTCTAATTAACAACTCTAATTACAATAGAATTAATACCATTATTATTAATTAATAGAATTAAGTCAAAGTTTATCTAGTTATTAATTTACATATACATAAATATTTGTAATTACATTTATATCACAAAAAAATTAAAGAAGCTATAAAAGATTATTTTGTTTATGAAAATATTTTATTGCACAATTTTTCTTCGCATTCCTTAAATGTATAACAAAAAGAGATATAAAATAATCAATAACAATTAAAAGTACTTAATTAAAAATTAAATAAAAAATACGGATATCTTAGCAATATTTATTTCAAAACATCTCATAAAACATCATATTGATTATGTTTTAGACGCCAAGTGGCATTCACAGCGGAGAATATTATCTTCAGCATTTCATTTTAATATATTACAGCAGATCGGAAGAGCACACGTC
>NW_012042468.1:11037-18213 GCF_000956235.1 Wasmannia auropunctata
TTACGGTTTATGGCTTACAGCCTACTGCTATTGTCTATTGTAAACTACGTATAAGAGTACAAAGAAATATAGAGCACAAACATTTTTTAAAAGATAAATTAAAAACGTAAAAATAAGAAAATAAAAGTATATACAAAGTAAAAACGGTAAAAGTAACGACAAATTCGTTACCGTTACTACAATAATGTAACGATGTTACCGTTACAGAGAGAAAAATGTAACGATCGTTATTAGAAAAAAGTAATGAAAACAGTAATGGCGTTACAAATAACGTGTTATTGATGAACTAGACTTGAACGCTCACTGCTTACTGCGGTGTGCGCTTACTGTGAGATCGTCTGATGCTTTGGCGAAAATAAAGATCGGATCGTAAATCAAAAATATAGAGAAAAATAAGAAAAACATAAACGAAATTTTTAAATAGCTTAAATTAGAACTAAAAGAGACTTCTTAAAAGGTTCCTTATTTATTTCATTTTATTCTACAACTTTTATTTTCGCTTGTTTGACTGTAATATATGCATCTCCAGTTCTTATTCCCGATTACATATATATATATATATATATATATATATATATATAAAACTAATTATTTTCTTTTATAATTCAAAAATTAAATTACGGACAAAGTTGTGCGAAAGAAACGATCATCTCAGCATTTATAGAAATATATGTTTCAAGAACTACGAATAGTTTATGAATCATCTTGTAAATATCATATTGTAGATGTCATATTTTAAATTATATGTACCATGGAGTGGAAATTAGGCGTGATGAAGAGATAAGAGTGAGAGAAAGACTCAATGATGTAAAGAAACAGAGATGGAAAGTGAGGAAATGTTTTATAAAATCGATAAGCATTTTAAAGAATAGAAAAATTGTCGGAGGCATTCGTACGCATAAGCAGGACCTTGTCTTGATACTGTGTATTTGTATAAATCAAGTACGGAAACTAATCGAAACGTTCGAAAACAATAGAGTATTTAACAAAAGGTTGTAAAATAAGAAACAAATTAAATAAATATTACATGTATATGTATGTAAATTAATACTAATCCCAAAGGTAATCAATAAATTGTCAATGGTATTTGCAAAAAGGAAGGAGTTATATTGAAATTATTTAAATGATCCATTTAGTTTTTGCTTTAAATAAAAATAAATAGAATTTTCCGTTAATTATCCATAATTGCTTATCCATATAATAAATAAATGGAAGATTTGAGTTGTCAAATACAGTTTTTGTAAAATAAAACTTCTTATTATTTGAATATTTATAAGTCGTAATTATATTATGAATTTAGCAGATAACTATGTTTAAATTTTTAATTTTTTAAATGTTTGTAGAGTATTTGAAAACGCAAGTATATGATAAGAAAATTCAAATTTTTTAATATTATATGCGCAATAATAATTGAAAATTTATGTTATTATTGCGTTTGGAATGCTGCATTTTTAATTATAAATGGAAACAGCTATTATATGGATGTTTAATATAACCCAGATATTAAAATAATATTATTTGTCGTTATTTTGACAACAAATAATATCAGCTTGCTATTTAAGAAATTGTATTTACTGAATTATTTTCAACGATTAATTGTTTTATCATCAGGAGACGCGGTAGCGTCTCCCGCCAAGTAAATTTTTTCGCTACGTGACGATCAGGAGACGTTTTCAGGAGTTGTACTTAACAGAGACGCTACAGTATATCCTTTACCGGACGGATAACGATTTGTAGAAATAAATTATTATTTCTTTCAATTATATGGATATTATCGGTAAATGCCTAATTTTGTGAAAAAATCTATATTTTTCCAATCACAATGCTGTAATAGCGATGTCCATAATGTGCATTTGATGCATAAGCGCATAAAGCGTATGCATTTTTTTGCCCGATTTTGTGTCATTCAGATACGTCGTCGTCGTCGTCAAATCAAATCATATAAAAAATAAAATGAAATAGAACATGACGTGAATTAAATAAAAAAATAAGGAATGATATAAGTAAAACAAATAAAATCATATAAACAAATCAAGAATGAAACAAATAAAATAAAAAATAAAATGCAATGAAACAAAAATAAAATGTAATAAAATAAATAAAAAATAAATATTAAAATGTAAAGTAGAAAAAACAGAATAAAATAAATATTTTGTATTTGTGTGAATAAGGTGTGAATGAGGTTTTCAGGAATGTAGCACTAATCATGACTGAAACGTAATTTTTCTAAAGTAGTTTTGTTTATCTTGATATTTAAACAATAAGAATAAAATGGTTTAGTAAACGCTGTATTTTATAATTAATCTAAAAAACCAAATTATCTTCAATATATGTATTATCTTCAATGTATAATACAATCACTAAAATCATTTTGTAAATATTATACCTCAAAAAAAATTTGTTGTATTAAATTTAAAAACATTCATATGGTATTATCTTCAATGTATAATACAATTACGCAAAATTATTTTATTATTAATGAAACACAAATTTAGCAAAAATTAGTGAAATCCGTGAAAAAGACGTGGAAATTACAAAATGATTTTGCGTGATTGTTATATAATAAAGATAATGTCACTTAGATTTTTTTGTAATTTGATAGCAGTCTTTTTTCGAGGTCGTATTATATATTTAAGATGATACAAAGATCTCATTTATTTTAATTTGATACAATTTTTTTGAGGTAAAAACGTTAAAAAATATACTTGGCGGTTTTTTTACATTTTTAATGTCTTTTTTCCATGGATATGATATGTATATACGTAATAACTGATACAAAAAAAAGAAAGCTTTTAGAAGCGTGACAATACAGCTTCGTCTATAAATAATGAAACTTGCAGCTGAAATAAAGTCAAATGAGTATTGAAAAATGATTCAGAAGTAAGTTGAGAATGAATTATATAATTTTATATTTTCTAAAAAACGTGAAAACACTTTTATGAGACAGTATTTTGTTGGAAAGGCATTCCTTTTAGCTCTCTGGAATTTTTTTCGCGTTAAAATCTTTAAACTTTGCAGTTTTATATACGAAAATTACGCCTACCTTTTTTTCTCTCTAAATTTGATATCAAGTGATTCATTTTTTTTTTTATTATGCCAAGAGGTAACACGAGATTTATTTCATTAGAAATATTAATTATATTGAGAGAAGTCTTTACGCGAACATTATTTCATTGATGATCACTAGCGCACTATAGAAGAGCGTTATTTTTCAAAATTTTATATTGTTCACGGTTCAGTTAATACCATAATATAATATATTTAAGTAACATTATGACAAATAATGTCATAATGTACATTGGTTAAGTAAAGCATGACACGTAAATAAACAGCAAAACAATTTTGCTATTTTTAACACTTTGGTAGTCGCATGTATGTTTCTCATTTAATTCGCATCGAGCATTTACAGATATGAACAACAAATATAAATGCAAAAGTTAAAGTTATAAATTATGTAACAAGTCATTCTGAAGGTCTACTTTCGATGATTCTGTGATCTGTCTCGAGATAGAATTTTACTTATAACTTTACGCGCCGCGTGTATAATACGTGAAATACTCAAAGAATCAAAATGGATACACGTAAAAAAATGTGTGCATAATGCTATTTTCGTAACAGCCATTGCAGATCTTATAATTATTGTCGGAGCTTTGAAAAATTAAGTATCCTCTCAATATGGTAACACATCGGAGATTCGTCGATAGATATTCCACTGATCTTCTGCGAGAGATTCTTCTCTTCTCGATTTAATGAACCAACAGAGATTGCGGAACACAGACATTTCGCATACTGGAATTGACAACCAGATAGTTAGAAATACACTAGAGAAAGAAAAGGGAAAAGGTCATTAAGCTTAAATTTTTATTGTTAGACGCGTGTGAATATGAATATATATTATACAGGGTATAACGGTCCGTACGATTTTTAAGACTCTTTCGGTAGTTTAAAAAAAAGATTGATACCAGGATTTTTTTCTGCTTCATGCAAACTACAGCGTGCGATAATTAAAAATTGAAAAAAAATTTTTTTAATAAAAAATTCAACGTTACCTTTTTTAAATGGACCTCCTCATTTTTTATTGCGTATTCTTGTAGCTTATTTCAAGAGCTTTCCAAAACACTTATCATTAAATAAAATGTTTTTTGGTTAAATAAATCTTGAACTATGAAGCTTGAAAGTTACAGCCGACATTGACATTATTCAAAATGCCCAAACAATGGTTAAAACCTTTTGAATGTTGATGTGAATTACAAGCTTGACAACATATGTCAAAGCACGTTGTTTAAAAATAAGAGCAAAAACCTTTAATGGCTTTAATCTTGAAATATGTTACATCAAGATCATGATAGTGAACAATATTAAGATATAATTAAAAGATTTTAGCCATTGTTCAGACATCTTGGATAATGCTAATATCAGTGGGACTGTGTTTCAAGCTTTATAATTCAAGATTACTTAGTCAAAAAACATTTTTATCTAAGCGTTTTTAGAAAGCTCTCGGAATAAGTTACAAGACTACGCATAACGCAGTAATAAATGGTGAATTTTATTTAAAAAATTCAAAGTGACCTTATTAAAAAAGATGTCTTTTAATTCTTATTTATCGCATATTGTAGCCTGCGTGAAGCAGAAAAAAATTACCTTATTAATGTGGTAATGGACGTCGGGATTAATTGATTTTTAATTTTGTAATTTTTAAACATTTGTAAAAAATTTTTATTTTGTAATGATTGTAATATTAATAAAAAATAATTAAATTTAAAATACATATTGACCAAAAACGAGTGGTGAAATTCAAGGAACTTCCCACGTACCGCACGTCCATTTTCTCAAAAGAGGAACTGCATACCACGTCTATTTTATAACATTGTCGATAAATCATAGCAAGAGGAAGGACATAGTGCGTTCCTTGAACTTCACCAACCGATTACAGTAGGATACGCACATGTCATAACTAACAATAAATGAGAGACCATAATCTGTTGCTCAATTCACTGAAGGTGATAAATAGTCGAAACGCCTAAGGTAGATAGCCTAAACTGAAGCACATGTGAGAGTAAAACTTGATTGATCGTTATAATATTTTAGTCGGCGCTCGTTGTTCATTAAAAAGTTATAAACAAAAAGAGTATAAATGGTTCCATATGGGTTTTCGACTTTCCACACGAAACGAGGTTCACCCAACACTTCTCGTGTTTACGGGATGAAATGATCGAGGTCTACAACTGCACTCAGGATCATGACGTTGATAACATATGTCAATATCAAGGTCATCGAAGAGTGGTCCATATATGTATATACATAATTACCGAATAAACATATTTTTTAATTATAAATAAATATATCATGAAATTTATAAATTTCAAATTACTTATTTCTTATTACTTTTTATTCATTTGGATCTGGATCTGGATCTGGATAAGCACCGGTATTGAAGAAGTCGAATACGCACGAATTGCTTTTATGGAAAAGCAACAATTTTATTGACTATACAGTTCTCGATCTGATTCTCATTTCTTATTGCATATTCTTGTAGCTTATTTCAAAAGCTTTCCAAAACACTTATCATTAGATAAAACGTTTTTTGGTTAAATAAATCTCGAGTTATGACTTTAAAGTTACAGCCGACATTGGCATTATTCAAGATGCCCAAATCATGGCGAAAACCTTTTGTATGTAATGTGAATTATAAGCTTGACAACATATGTCAAGATCATTAAAGACTGTTGCTCTTTTTTCACAAAATAAAAATAATTTTCAAAGATGAAAATAAGAGCAAAATCTTTAATGGCCTTGATCTTGAAATATGTTATGTCAAGATCATGATATGAACAATATTGAGATATAATTAAAAGATTTTAGCCATTGTTCAGACATCTTGGATAATGCTAATACTAGTGGGACTGTGCTTCAAGCTTCATAATTCAAGTTTTACTTAGTCAAAAAACATTTTTATCTAAGTGTTATTTAGAAAGCTCTCGAAATAAGCTACAAGATCACGCGTAACGCAATAAAGAATGGTGAGTTTTATTTAGAGAATTCAAGATGACCTTATTAAAAATAATTTGTTTTAATATTTATTTATCGCATATTGTAGCCTGCGTGAAGCAGAAATAAATTACCTTATCAATCATTTTTTTAAACAACCGAAAGTGTCTTAAAAATCGTGCGGACCGTTACGCTGAACACATTGTATAGTATAAAAGATATTTCCGGTTATTCGGTGACTTCTAACAGGTAAATCTCCAACGTTTCTCTCGAACCTTCGATTTTAGAATCGATTTTAGAATGTGTAAGCAACGCATGTAATACAGAAAATAATCTTATGACGCTTATCACGCACCAATTATATATAATAATTATCAAACAATATAAATTTTAAATCTAATTAAACTCATTTAGTATTACAAAAAGTAACAAAATATAATGAATCGTTACATTTTCAAGTGACGCGTTACTTTGAAGGTTAACGTTCCTAATCCAGCATATAATATAATCATTATCAATATCTTTATATAATTATTATTAACATCTTTCAGACACGCATAGATACAAAATAATCTTTTATAAAGTCTGCAATATATAATAACTACTACATTTAAATTTTTGTTCGCATATATAGAAAAACTTCCACAACATTTCGCTGAATGGGATGAAAGAACAATAAACGAGGACAAATAATAAAGTTGATGAAACTACCGTAAGCTATATTTTGATTGCATTATATGTTGTGATAGAATATATAATTAAATTGTTAAAAAAAATTATAACAATGTAATGATGAAAAATATAAATAATTCATTGAATCGCTTTAAATGCTTTCATCTATTTACAAATTGGTACAAATCTCACACGAAGTGGATGACTTGGGTGAAGTGTAATACCGACTTCTAGCTGAAGATTTTTTAAATAATCGACGGGCTCCAAATAAAAATTGTTTATTAGAGGGGCTGTTATTGCTTTTATTAGCATCATAGCAAATCGTTGACCTACGATAAATATAAATATAATAAGTATTACAATTTGTTTATGAGATATATATGAGATTTAAAAAAGTATGGCTTACCGAGACAATTACGTGGTCCAGCACTGAATGGTATATACGAATACGGATGACGATTTTGGATCTCCTCAGGCAAAAATCTATCCGGGTCAAAAGATCGGAAGAGCACACGT
>NW_012042469.1:0-694 GCF_000956235.1 Wasmannia auropunctata
AGTATAGCACTTGATAGCTAAATACAAACTTCTGATTGGTTTCTGCCTTTCCTTTTGCTTCTCCGCTTCGAAGTGAATCCTTTCTTAGATTTTTTTTTCGAGTATTACTATTATATATTCCTAAGTATTATTTTCTTTCTGTAAACAAAGTTATAATGCTAAAAAGAATAAATCATAAGTGAAAGATTTAGATAAATCAAATTATATTTTTTTCGAATGTTACTATATGTTTAAGTGTTATTTTTTAGTAGCATAAAATATAATGGCAAAAATAATAAATTATAAGTAAAAGATTCAGATAAAGAAAAGAGTTACATAACTTTCAAGTGTTCTTAAATTTATCATTTTTTATGCATACGTAATAGTACAAAAAATATACATAAGTCAGAAATGTATAATAGATAAATATATGAATAGTTTTATTTTATAAATGTTCAATAAAGATAATATTATATATACAAATGTTGTCAACAGTTATTTTACAGAATCAGCATTATTAAATCGAAGAATTACGCGAAATTATTACAGATCATTATTCAGGGAACAATTCATTAAAAAGTTGCATCCTGCGATCTCGTTCCATTCTATGCTCTCGCGGTATTTCCAGTTCCTCATGATTCTCCAAATAATCAAAATCCTCATTATCGTCAGGAAAATTATAAACATCATTCCCGTCAATGCAATAGTTATGTAA
>NW_012042470.1:0-337 GCF_000956235.1 Wasmannia auropunctata
GAGTTGTTCTTTTGTGTTGTCCGCAGAGTGCCATATTTTCAATTTGCACATATAAATTGTAGAATTTTCATATTAATCAAATGTTGTCATGAATTGAGCAGACTGTTTTATCGACCTCGTACAAATTTGGCCGACCTTCCAGCATCGCTTTAAGCATTGTTTACAGGACACCCTGTATATATAGTATATATAGGGTGTCCCACCTCTACCGGATTTCCTATTAAGAACGTGTTCCTAAGATAATTGTAAGACGAAAATCCTAATACAAAAATGTCGAGGCTATAATACTTTTCAAATTATAAAGGACTTACGTTAACCAATATTAGCGGCTGAAATT
>NW_012042471.1:0-439 GCF_000956235.1 Wasmannia auropunctata
CAGAAAACGTTTTTTATTTGGCCCCCCTTTTTTCAAAAATTAAACTTTTTTTTATCGCTATAGATTGTTCTAATTGTTCCAAACATTGTTCCAAAAGAACGATTCTATAAGTCGAATAAAAATTCCGGAACAAACAGAAAACGTTTTTATTTGGCCCCCCTTTTTTCAAAAACCAAACTTTTTTTTATCGCTGTAGATTGTTCTAATTGTTCCAAACATTGTTCCAAAAGGACGATTCTATAAGTCGAATAAAAATTCCGGAACAAAAAGAAAACGTTTTCTATCTGATCCCCCTTTTTCAAAAATTTATAATTGTTCGATTAAACAATACTGTATATCTGAGTTGTGCTAGCTTAGCACAAGTCAACACAACCTTTGGATTCTTCAGAACAACAATATAAAGGGTACTTTACTTTTGAGCGCGCTCTTATCGTAAGAA
>NW_012042472.1:0-332 GCF_000956235.1 Wasmannia auropunctata
GATGAGGGGGACCGATGTGTACGGGAGCTCCTCCTGCTCTCAGAATCGTCGCACCATCACGATCGCCGTCAGCTCGTCCTCGACCACGCACCGGAAAGACGAAATCACACAGCGCTCCCCCGACTCACCGACGACTCCCGAGAGGATTCAGCCTAAGAACGTCTTCTGGGCGATTGGAGCCGACGGACCGCCCTTCCGGAGGCCGTCCTCCACTATGACTGCCATGATGTCTGCCCCCAACAGCAACTCCACTGGATCCGCCGCGTGGAAGTCGGGGTCGGCAAGTGGAAGTTCCCGCACGTGGGGCCATGTCGAACGCGTGGCCCCGATGC
>NW_012042473.1:0-504 GCF_000956235.1 Wasmannia auropunctata
GCAAGCGTGTCAATCAATACCTCTTTTGGAAGGTAACCTAATGGTAGGACTTTAAGAGTTTTTATGTCAATTTCGCATATATTGCCGAAATCAACGTATATTACCCTAGCTTTATTATTCGGCATTATTTTATGTACCATAGCACGATAACTGTTGCCATCGGTGTATAGCGCAATTACAATTTGTGCCTCATTTGGAGGTTCAGTGAAATATGGTGCTGCAATCAAATAAAAAATTAAAAAAATATATATAGGGTGTCCAAAATATTACCCACAATGCTTCGAGAGGTGATTCGCGACCTCCCCAAAAAGAAAAACAAAAAGTTATATAAACGTAAGTCCGGAAACAAGTAGTTTCCTAGATAATCACTTTTATGTTAAAAAAAAATTGTAATTTATTTTTCATCATCATAATTATAATTATAAATTATATATAATTATAATTTAGAGCAATCGTGGATGAGAAGAGTCGCAACAGTCTTAAAATCGATATAATTATAAATTT
>NW_012042474.1:0-439 GCF_000956235.1 Wasmannia auropunctata
CGAATGCGACACGCCCTTTTCTGCACTTGCTCTTGTCTACAACGTCATGTTCACGTCACTCCTCTTTTTGTAACGCCATATCGGCACTCGTACCTTTTCCCTGGTTTTCGATTACAACTTTACGTCGAAGACACAATTGATCTGGTAACACAAATGGTTTGCAAGCTGAGGCGACATGTTTTGCAGTACTCAATGTCGCATTTGTGTGAGGAGTTTGTTTTTACGAATCGCCCGTAGCCATCGCAAATCCTAACGGATTGGCAGACACTAGCGGATGATTTCCCGTTGAATGATTTTTCGGCTCAATGACACTCGAAACACGTGTTTCTGAAGACTGTACGGTTACACGCTTTGCACGCGTGTGTAACCGTTTACGATTTCCGCGTTAGGGTGTTTGCACGAGGGAACGGCGTAATAACGTGGACACTTTTTCGTATAG
>NW_012042475.1:0-568 GCF_000956235.1 Wasmannia auropunctata
TATATAAAATTTAATTAAAAGATATTACGTAATTAAAATAAATATTTTAAAACCAGATTTGATAAAACTTTATGTTTTCTCTGCATAACATTTTTAAAAGTAATATCGCGTACTAAAGTTTGAAGCAGTAATGAAACAAAATTTGAACTTATTTTTAGTTTAAATCTAGTTAAAAAAATAATTTAAAAACTGAATCTTTGCGCTGTGTATAAATATATATTAATTTTTAAAACGTTTTTGTTAAACAATAACAAATTACAAGTAATAAAAAAATGTTTAATTTGATTAAATAATTTAAAAATGTGTATAGTATTTATTCTAACAAAATGCACAATAGATCAAAACAGATACATACCTGTATCGGAAATTGTAGTACTCTCCAGTCCATCACAATTTGATTGCATACAAGGACGATATCCTTGAATTGTTATATCTTCTTCAATTTGAGTAAAATTATTTTCTAATAACGTGTCTAAGTTGACTTGCACTAGTGGCAATAATTTTAATCTCTCAGGACATCCTTTTTCACACTTGAATATTTCCGTGAATGATGCATATCTCTGAAACA
>NW_012042476.1:0-337 GCF_000956235.1 Wasmannia auropunctata
AAAATTGAACTTTCTTTGGTATATTTTTCAATTAAACAGCAAACTCCTCTCCATCACCAGAATTGGAATATGTTTCCATTAAGATGAACCGTCCTGAAAATAAAAAAAGTAAAAATTTCGATTAAAATTAATTTAGATTAATTTTTTTTAACTAATATAAAAAAACAATATATATATATAAAATTTAATTAAAAGATATTACGTAATTAAAATAAATATTTTAAAACCAGATTTGATAAAACTTTATGTTTTCTCTGCATAACATTTTTAAAAGTAATATCGCGTACTAAAGTTTGAAGCAGTAATGAAACAAAATTTGAACTTATTTTTAGTTTAA
>NW_012042477.1:0-444 GCF_000956235.1 Wasmannia auropunctata
TAAATTATAAATTATAAATAATAAATTATTAAAAATAAAAAATATTTTAAAACAAAATTATTGTTTTACATATAAAATAATGTGTGGACTAGAAACATAATTATCTTTTAAATTTTTTGGTTTATCTTTACAATCATCATATTGTACCCATTTATAATGTCGATAACTAATAGCAGTGTAATGACCAATGTCTTCATACATTGATGTCGACTGTCTAGTTTGTTTTACAGGTGACTTGAAGTTTACTATCCCGGCAAGGGTATATTCATCCGTCATAAAAGAAAATTGAACTTTCTTTGGTATATTTTTCAATTGAACAGCAAACTCCTCTCCATCACCAGAATTGGAATATGTTTCCATTAAGATGAACCGTCCTAAAAATAAAAAAAGTAAAAATTTCGATTAAAATTAATTTAGATTAATTTTTTTTAAATAATATAAAAA
>NW_012042478.1:0-398 GCF_000956235.1 Wasmannia auropunctata
CTGAGCCTTAATTTTTTTCAATTTCTTAATTCTTAATGCTACTCACACTACTCGCGCGCGGCTCACTGATATACGCCTCTAAAGAACGGCGCCGATTGGCTTAACTCGGGGAATAAGAATTGCATTAAGAATTATGAAATGAAAAAAAGGATACATAAAGAACGGCGCATACTGGATTGAGGATGTTCTGGCTATACAATGCCAAACAAAAGTTACTGAAATATGAAATTGATGATAGTCTAGGTTTTTACAGGTTAAGATACGCACCATATCGTGCTCGTATCGTGTAAAGGACTTAAATAATTCCAGCTGATATGATATTTGGTACTACAAATGAATATATTTGTATATTTTACAAGTTTTATGATTGTCGGCAAAAAACTTTTGAACGTGAAATT
>NW_012042479.1:0-432 GCF_000956235.1 Wasmannia auropunctata
AGAACGCGACGCGATTTCGCGAACGCGGGAAATGCCGAATGGCGAACACCGACGCACTTGTACGGCAGCGGGATGAGCCTCGGAAGGCGTTGAACACGACGCGGTTTCGCGAACGCGGGAGATGCCTAATGGCGAACACTGACGCACGTGTACGGCAGCGGGAGGAGCCTCGAAAGGCGTAAAACACGACGCGATTTCGCGAACGCGGGAGATGCCGAATGGCGGACACTGGCGCACGTGTACGGCAGCGGGATGAGCCTCGAAAGGCATTGAACACGACGCGATTTCGCGAACGCGGGAGATGCCGAATGGCGGACACTGACGCACGTGTACGGCAGCGGGATGAGCCACGAAAGGCGTTGAACACGACGCGATTTCGCGAACGCGGGAGATGCCTAATGGCGGATATCGATCACTGGCACGTGCTCACGC
>NW_012042480.1:0-463 GCF_000956235.1 Wasmannia auropunctata
ACCGCACCAAGATGGCGGCGAACACGCACAGACGTGTCGATCCTTGCCTATGCTGAAAAGCGCGGGAACCGTTGCCGCTCCAAGATGGCAGCGAACACGCACGGACGTGTTGATTCCGGTCCCTTGATGCAAGGATATGGCGGTTGACCGATGCAACCGAACGTGTGCCCCCACTAGCACTGTTTATTATGTCACTAGCAAAATATCACGACACGAGCCAATTACGACATGAGCACAACATGAGCGTAATACGACACGAGCATTCCAGATAATTCGCAGGAATTATGTCGAACGTGGAACACTGACGTTTATACGACAGCGGGATGAGCCTCGAAAGGCGTAGAACGCGACGCGATTTCGCGAACGCGGGAAATGCCGAATGGCGAACACCGACGCACTTGTACGGCAGCGGGATGAGCCTCGGAAGGCGTTGAACACGACGCGATTTCGCGAACGCGGGAGA
>NW_012042481.1:0-327 GCF_000956235.1 Wasmannia auropunctata
CTGGCAAGATATTAATGTTCACGGCTTGCACTGCTCACGAGATCACGTACCGCACAAGTCTTCTCGTGCGCGGGGATCACGTGACGATCGCGCGGGAAAAAAGCGCGCGAAACGTTACCGCACCAAGATGGCGGCGAACACGCACAGACGTGTCGATCCTTGCCTATGCTGAAAAGCGCGGGAACCGTTGCCGCTCCAAGATGGCAGCGAACACGCACGGACGTGTTGATTCCGGTTCCTTAATGCAAGGATATAGCGGTTGACCGATGCAACCAAACGTGTGCCCCCACTAGCACTGTTTATTATGTCACTAGCGAAATATCAAGA
>NW_012042482.1:0-578 GCF_000956235.1 Wasmannia auropunctata
AAAATTTTTCGATTCGTGAAACAAAAAATTGCGATATCTTTTTTCATATTTATTTCACGGCTATGATTGATAAGAACTATTGTTAGAACTCTTGGGGTGCTACCCAGAACTGTCGACAGAACAGCCGGAACTGTTAAAAAAAATTTTTTTTCAAAAATTTCTCGATTCATGAAACGAAAAATTGCGATATCTTTTTTCATATTCATTTCACGGCTATGATTGATAAGAACTTTTGTTAGAATTCTTCGGGTGCTACCCAGAACTCTCGACAGAACTGCCGGAACTGTTAAAAATTTTTTCGCCTTCGGGACTTAGAAATTTTTCGATCCGTGGAACGAAAAATCGCGATACCTTTTTTGATATTCATTTCACGGCTACGAGTGATAAAAACTATTGTTAGAACTTTTGGGGTGTTATTCAGAACTGTCGACAGAACTGCCGGAACTGTTAACAATTTTTTCGCCCTCGGGACTTAGAAAATTATCGATCCGTGAAACGAAAAATCGCGATATCTTTTTTGAAAAAAAAATTTTTAACAGTTCCGGCAGTTCTGTCGAAAGTTCTGGGTAGCACCCCAA
>NW_012042483.1:0-2356 GCF_000956235.1 Wasmannia auropunctata
GAGGAGGGGAGAAAAAGACAATCTAAGGATAGGAAGGTAAATGGGGAGGGGAGGAGGTTGGTGGAGTTCATAGAAGAGAGGGGTTGGGGTATTTTGAATGGGAGTGTGAGAGGGGATGAGGAAGGAGAATTTACTTTCACAGGGGGAAAGGGATGTACAGTAATAGATTATATACTAGGGGATGAGGATGTAAGGGAAAGGGTGGAATGGTTGAAGGTGAGGGATAGGGTGGAGTCGGATCATCACCCGGTGGAAGTACGAATGAGAGGAAAGGTGAAGAAAAGAGAGGGAAGAAAAAAAAGAAATAGAAGCTGGAGAGGAGTATGGGATCAGAAGGGCAGAAAGACGTTTAAAGAGAAGATGGGCAAAGTGGTATGGAAAGAAGGGACTCTGGAAGGGGAGTTGGAGGAGTTAGAGGGGAGAGTGAGAGAGGCGATGAGGGAGGTGGAGGAGAGAGGTGAGGAGGAGGAGAAAAGAGGAAGGTGGTGGGATGGAGAGCGTGGAAGGAAAAAAGAGGAGTTGAGGAGAGAGCTGAGGAAATGGAGGAAAAAAGGAGGGGAAGGGGCGGAATATAGGAAAAAGAGAAAGGAATACAATGAATTGTGCAAGAGAAAGAAGAAAGAGGAAAATGAAAGATGGGAGAGACGAGCAATGGAGGCCAGAAAAGAGAAGGAAGTATGGGAAATAGTGAATAGGGAGAGGAAAAGGAGGAGGAGAGTGAACGAAGAAATAGAGATGGAAAGGTGGAAGGAATATTTTAGTGAGCTACTGGAAGGGATAGAGGGAAGAGTAATTAGGGGAGGAAAGGGAGGGAAGGGGAAGAAGAGAGAGAGGAGGAGTTGAGTAGAGAGGAAATAAGGAAGGCGATGTGGGCGATGAGGGGTGGGAAGGCAGCAGGAGCAGACGGAATACCGAGTGAGGTGTGGAAATATGGAGAAGAGATTGAGGAATGGGCATGGAGATTCTGTAACAGGGTGTGGAATGAAGAGAAGTGGCCAGAAAATTGGAAGGAAGGAGTGGTGGTACCGATTGTTAAAAAGGGAGAGGAAGAAAGGGTGGAGGACTATAGAGGGGTCACCTTAATGCCAATACTGTATAAGGTGTATACGGCAGTGTTGGCGAAAAGGCTAAGAAAGGAAATAGAGGGGAAAAAGGTGATTCCACCAAATCAGACGGGCTTCAGGAAGGGGGTGGGAACCATGGATAATATCTACGTATTAAATTATCTCGTCAGGCCTATCAGGCAGCTGGGGAGGAAGAAGGGAAAGATGATAGCGATGTTCGTAGATATTAAGGCGGCATTTGACTCGGTGGACAGAGAAGTTTTGTGCAGGACGATGAGGGAACGAGGTATTAGGGAGGGATTAGTGAAGAGGGTGGAGATATTAATGAGAGAAACAAGGAGTAAGGGCAGAGTGAGAGGAGAGATCGGGGAGAGTTTCTGGACGGCGAGGGGAGTGAGGCAGGGATGTCCTTTGAGTCCGCTGGTGTTCAATTTGTTGATGGCGGACCTGGAGGAGGAGATGGAGGGAGGTAGATGGGGGGAATAAATTTTGGAGAGGGGAAAGTGTATACTCTGGCATACGCGGATGATATAGTGATGATGGCAAAGGAGGAGGACGAGATGAGAAGTATGATGGAAAGGTTGGAAGGTTATTTAGATGGGAAAAGATTGGAGCTGAACGCGAGTAAGACGAAGATTATGAGGTTTAAATCGGGAGAAGAAAGGATGGGGAAGAGGAATTGAAGATGGAAAGGGAAAGTGATAGAGGAAGTAAAGGAATTTCGATATCTAGGGTATACACTGCAGAAGAATGGGGGGCAAGGAGTACATGTAAGGGATAGGATAAGGAAAGCAGCTTCGGTAATGGGGCAAGTATGGGGAATAGGGAAAAGAAGATATGGAGCGGACTGGGGCAGAAGAATATGGCTTTTCGACAGACTAGTGTGAACAGTTTTGGGGTACGGGGTGGAAATATGGGGATGGGAAGGGAGGGAGGAAATAGAAAAAATGGAGGAAAGATATTTAAGATGGGTATTGGGAGTAGACAGTAGGACGCTGAGGTACTTGATAAGAGAGGAGCTGCAAAGGGAAAAAATGGACCTCTGTGAAGTTAACACCCCATTTTTTAAAAAATAAATTTTTCGATACAGTTCTGAGTAAACCCCAAAGAGTTCCGGAGTTCCTGTACAAAATTAAAAATAGTTCCGGCGAATTAAGCAAAAAAATCTAATATAAAAGTTTTGGGGTGCCAACTTCACAAAAAACAAAACGAAAATTTGAGATAACTTCTCAACCGTTAATACTAGAGCTTTGTGTATTAAGAACTTTTGATAGAACTCTTGGGGTGCTACC
>NW_012042484.1:0-371 GCF_000956235.1 Wasmannia auropunctata
TGCACGTACCATTCCGCGATATTCTGTTGTGCATGTCCGGGCTACCGGTGCAGCTGTACCTGGACGTCACGGCCTCCGAACGCGACAGAGACGGCTCCGCCGTCACCCGCACCCACGGACACCAGAAGAAGAACTGGGCGAAGCCACGGCGGAATCTGTGACGCACAAAGCAGCGTTGGCGATTCAGTCTTAAAACTGTCAAGATGAATTTATACCATATTGTATGGATAATTTTGAATCGAATAATCTTTGTTTCTTATTATACGCTTAATTATACGCTTAAAGAATACGAGTAGGTATACTGCAGATCGTGGGCATGAGCATTATATTCGTAAAATATTCTGAACATGTAAGTGTCGGCAGCAACGAAT
>NW_012042485.1:0-1651 GCF_000956235.1 Wasmannia auropunctata
AATTAAAATTTTATTCTAATTTTTTATATTTATAAATAAGTAAATGAATAAATCAATAAAGTAAGTAAATGAATAAATAAACACATATAAATAAATAAGTAAGTCAGAATAAATTACAGTTAGAAATTTGTATAATTTCTGATTGTTTTTATTCTTATTTATAGTTTACTTATTTCAATAAAGAAAGATTTAACGGCCAAGAAACGAGCAATAATAGATTTACAAATAAATAAATAAAATATTCTTTAATGTCAAATCATAAAAACGTTTTGTTTCTTTACAGAGTTTTCGTCAGTTATGACTTATGCAGGCCCTTCAATGCGATATAATAATTTATCTTTTAGACCTTATCCTTTTAATTTTAATTTTATATGATTTTTTTGATAGTCAATTTGGGAAACATGGAACATCACATTCAAAACTTTTTATGATATTCCGGTTTTTCTTTTTCTTATTTTTTAAATTTATTTATGACTTGAATTCAATATTATATAATATACTTTTATTTAATTTCAATGTTTTAAATTATTTACCTCATAAACTGATGAAAACTCTTTAAAGTACGAAACGTTTTTATGATTTGACATTAAAGAATATTTTATTTATTTATTTATTTATTTGTAAATCTATTATTACTCGTTTCTTAGCTGTTAAATCTTTCCTTATTGAAATAAGTAAATAAGAATAAAAACAATCAGAAATTGTATAAATTTCTAACTGTAATTTATTTTTATTTATTTATTTATTTATCTACCTTATTGATTTATTCATCTATTTACTTATTAATATAAAAAATTATAATAAAATATTAATCGAGGGAAGTAAGCGCGAAGAGTCGCACGGCATGCCATGCTCCTGCGTACTCCGGATAAACGTGATCTGATTGATGAAACTTTATTTGTGTATAACTCTGTAAATAATGGTCTGAGCCAAAATTCCTAAAGGAACTTTTAATTCAAAATTTCATTCTCTTTCACACCTTGAAATATTAATTGAGAGTTTTGGGACACCCTGTATGTTAATAATCTCATATTTGTTTTTGGATAATTTTCATTTGTTAAATAATATTTTTAGTTTAGAAAATCGTAAGATACTTTTTTATATACTTGGCGTAAAGTTTTTCTCCTCTTAAAAAGAGTTCTTGTCAGGGTATGTATTTAACATAGACGCAAAAATTATATGTAAGGTTATATGTTAATTATGTTTTTTGTGTACATAGCTATTATTTCATTAAAAGATTTTACAGTAGTTTTTATGACAGTTTTTAAGTCTTTAAAATAACGATTCGCTTTTTATGAAAAAATTTCCTACCGCATATCATTAACATCTGACTGCGCGATAGTCGTCAGTTACCAGGAAATGACTACTTTGTTTTTGAATGTGCCTCATCATTTGAATACACATCAGAAATAGCATTGTATGCAATTTCTGATTTCTAATGCGAACCGATACGGATGTTGTTATGTATATAATTTTATTCTTACAATATCCAGGTCCATATATGTATATATATATGTATATATGTAATATTTAAAACGAATCAAATAAGATGCTCAAAATAATCATCTTCAGCACGAATGCTTGAATTATTATTTTATTCTCCTATCTCCCAAAGTATTGTAGGCGATTTACTGGGCACCCTGTATATATG
>NW_012042486.1:0-392 GCF_000956235.1 Wasmannia auropunctata
TATAAATTGCCAAGTATTTGATTAGATATAGAGACAAAAATATTTTATTCTAAACCACAAAAATATTTTTTAAATAAATTATTCAAAATTATATGCAGCAAAAATTTAATGCCATTGTTTTTTCAAATAACTTTAAGTTTCGTAAATCAGACTTAAAGTTATTAAAATGATCAATAGAATCATAGTGAAGCAAAAACTTGGCCATTATTTTTTATTAAAATTTTCTTTTTTTAAAATGATTAGTATCTCGATAACTATTGCGAAGATCGCAAAATGGTAGAGGACTTTTTTGTTCAGTTTGGTCCACACTACCTGCCCACAAGCGCTGTACCATGAGTACGAGACACCCTATATTTGTCATCCAAACGCAATATTATCCATAAAAGTATATA
>NW_012042487.1:0-450 GCF_000956235.1 Wasmannia auropunctata
AAGCAATTAACATTTAAGGAAACTCGTACATTCGCCCAAATTGTGAAAACAGCTCCTGTCCAATTAGAACAATACTTATATTATCAATAATGAGTATATATTACTGTATGTGTACTATTTATGGAATATTATAATTATATTAATAATAATAACAATAATAATAATAATAATAATAATAATAATCGCTGTGGCGCAATGTTTCCTTATCGTGGCAGACAGATCTTCTCGGTTTTTATGTACGTAAATAACAATTACTTCTGCGAGAAGGAAACCTTGCAACCAGCGGAATCTGTCCATTTTTAGTAATCGAGATTGTTGAGGAAGAAACAAATTAAAGAGTCCACGTGTCACAGTGAGATATGCCTACCCGGCATAACACATTAATAAATTTTACAATCTTTGATCACTACGCGTCTTTGGTTCTTGGGGTATAATGCAATTGACACTTGC
>NW_012042488.1:0-394 GCF_000956235.1 Wasmannia auropunctata
CGCGGGATTATTATAGAGGTCATTCGTCGCGCCTTGGCGTGTGTAGTAATGGTGTCCGCGCCACTCCGATAGAAAATCTTCGTTATATTGTATTGTAGTAGCGCGTGTGATTACGTCGCGTATCGGCGTAAGTAATTTTCTCTTTGTCTTTCGTCTCCGTATGCGTGTCCGTCGCGTAAACTCATGATTGAGATTATCGGTTATGATTGTTGTCGTTAGACCTCGGTACTCGTATCGTACCGAGCCCCGTTTTTCATTGTACTATCGCGCCGTTTCTGATTTCCAATGCGTTCCTATCGACCGGCCGAACTTCTTGAACTGATTCTTTTCCTTTCTGTTACGCCGGAACATATCGCGCCGTATGATTACCTGCGCTTAATAACGCCAATCCAGT
>NW_012042489.1:0-1589 GCF_000956235.1 Wasmannia auropunctata
CTGAATACGATAGAACTATTAAAAAGTTCGAAGCGCTTGGGGAAGTATTCGTGTATTGTGATTTTTTTGGAGAGAGGAGAAAGAAGGAAGTAACTTCCTTCTTATTTTTAATAGTTCTATCGTATTCAGGAGATCAAAATCTATAAAAAACACTATTGTTTTTACTTACACCTTTGGAGGCTAAATTGACCCTTTTTAAACATTCTCCTACACACACACACGCACACACGCACACACGCACGCACGCACGCACGCACGCACGCACGCACGCACGCACGCACGCACGCACACAATTCTTACTTCCTTTTTTCTCTTTCCAAAAAATCACAATAATATATTTTATGGTCATATTAGTCATATACGAATACATTTTTCCATCATATGAATTGCAGTAAATGATACATTGTGTTTATGCTCAATTTTCATATTTATGCTCATATCACATATATGCATCTGTAAGTACCATTATCGGGCGATAAAAATTATTAAAAGAAAATCTAACAATGTTTAATGTCAGAACTCTTTAGAAAACACTTCAACAAGATCAGAACTGAATTAGAACTGCAATGGAATAATCAGAATTTTTAAAAATCGAGCAGCATATCACATATATGCATTCATACGTACCATTATCGGACATTTTTTTGATTTATTAGCCAGAACTATTAATATAATGAATTGAAACGATAGAACTCTTTGAATACTTGTATTTTATAGCTCATACTTTCGAAATCCAGTGAGATGCTGGATGATGAAATGTGAAGTTAGCATCTCATTTTTTACAACGGTGTTTTTTTGACGTAATTCGACAGAACTATTGCTAAAACTTATCAAGAACTGTAAAACTATAGTGTATGCGAGCAGAAGTGTGTTGTTATTTCATGCAATGCCAAAACATGATATGGTAACTTCACAGACACATGTACAGTCCCTCCCCAAAAAAATTGCTTCATATAATTAACAAGTACATGTAATAACAATTTGCTCTTTAATGTCTTAATATAAGAGGTTCAAGAGTATAAAACATTTTAAAAATTACATTGTAGCAATATTATCTTTCATGAACTATATGATTATGTACATACATTGCATTTCTATTACGTAATAATTATGATTAGATTACTTAAATATTATAATACTTATTATTTCTAACTACTCTTATTGGAATGGCAGAATCTGTATTTGGTGATTGTTCAAATTGAATTCGGAAGTGATCGAACATTGTGTTGTATCGTTTTTTTATATACATACAAAAGGACAATTTTTATTCTTTTATTTTTTTTAAACATGTCTTAATTTAAGAATAAGATAAATCGGCCAAGGATGAGCGAAGATAAAAGTAACATAGAATCATTCAAAAACTCAAATTAATAAATAAATAGTTTAATGTCGTGTAGTTAAAATCAATACGTTTCGACTTATTGTTAGTCTTCTTCAGTTGAAGAAATAAAAGGTCAATAAGTAAAATGCAGATAAAGAATTTTAAATAAATACGCAAAAAACCGGACATAATAAATTAATATTGAGACATTAAAGTTAACTAATATAAAAAGAATATATCGCATCTAAAACAATGGATACTGTAAGAA
>NW_012042490.1:0-3275 GCF_000956235.1 Wasmannia auropunctata
AAGTAATGAAATCAACTTTGACTCCAAAGCCACCTCTATTATTCAACCCCCAGTCCAAAAAAATACTAATAATTATTTCACTCCCAAGCGTTACTTTAAATAAAAGTTCTCATTTAAAAATCAAAAGTTGACCTCCAAATGACCTTCAGGAGTGTCTTCAAGGTCACAGTAAAGGTCATTATTTTGCGTACCATTTCACATTCTACAACTTTTGTCTGAAACATTTTTCTCAAAATTGCTTTGCCTAAAAGCATGCAAAGATCCGTTTTGAGAAACACGGTATAAAATGATAACTTGGAGGCTTCATAAATTGCCAACAAAGAGTATGCTCCATTTGAAAGTTTCAGAAAATTAGTGTCTCATGGTTTACTATCATTTATCACCAAAATAAAGTCCGGAATCGAGGGCGAGAATACAGGGCATTTTTGGCCTCTTTTTAGGGTCACTCTTTGCAGTTCCATATGAATCGTACATACATGGATCGCGCATACGTATAGAGATGTTTCTTACTAATTTCTCAAAATATATTTTCGGAAAACAGTTAGTATACATTATTGTTTTGGCGTTAATTGCTTTTTAATTTTTGCTATTATAAGAATTTAAAAATTTATATATTTATAATTTATATTTTGACATGTTTTATTAAAATTGAAAGACATTTAATTGTGTTTTCTTTGTTAGATATGTTGCAAGTAACAATTTTTTATAATCGTAAGAATTGCATTTATATTTATTCGATGATTGATGATCGAATGTTGGCTAAAAATAATGAAATGTTTGTATTTGATTTGTATTTGTAGAGATTATAAGGTTATACGATAATAAAAGTAAAGGTTGTTTGATAATAAAATGACAAAATGTTATTAATCATTCAAATATTTACGTACTTGTATAAAATATTTCGAGTAACTATTCACACCTATGTAAACCTGGCACCCGACTTTAAGAAAAAAATTTTTTCAAGAGCGCATTAAATTCAGCTCGGTTTGTACCCGTTTGTATCACTTTCCTTTTCGTTTGTATCTCAAGGGATTGAAAATTAGAAAGGGTTGAAAAAAATGTTAGCACCCCAATTTGAGATTTTTCAAATCCGCAAACGGGTGCTGTTTTGGGATCATTTGTACCCGTTTGTACCACCTTCCATTTTGTTTGTATCCTTAAGGGGGTGATTGTATCGAGTTTTCAAAATTGGGGTAAAAGCCAATATCTATGTGAACCTGGCACCCGACTTTAAGAAAAAAATGTTTTCAAGTACACATTAAATTCAGCTCGGTTTGTACTCGTTTGTACCACCTTCCTTTTTGTGTGTACTTCAAGGGGTTGAAAATTAGAAAAATTAGAATTTGAAAAAAATGTTAGCATCCCACTTTGAGATTTTTCAAATCCGCAAGCGGGTGCTGTTTTGGGATCGTTTGTACCCGTTTGTACCACCCTCCGTTTCGTTTGTACCCTTAAGGGGGTGATTGTACTGAATTTTCAAAATAGGGATAAGAGCTAACTTCGCCATTTTTTAAGATATTTTAAATCCGCAAGCGGGTGCTATTTCGGGACCGTGTGTACCCGTTTGTACCATTCTCCGTTTCGTTTGTAATCTTAAAATTTTGAAAAATGGCAAAATTGACTTTTACCCCAATTTTGAAAATTTGGTACAATTACCCCCTTAAGGGTACAAACGAAACGGAGGGTGGTACAAATGTGTACGATCGACACGGAAACAGCACCCGCTTGCAGATTTAAAATATCTTAAAAAATGGCGAAGTTAGCTCTTACCCTTATTTTGAAAATTCGGTACAATCACCCCCTTAAGGGTAAAAACGAAATGGAAGGTGGTACAAACGGGAACAAACGATCCCAAAACAGCACCCGTTTGCGGATTTGAAAAATCTCAAAGTGCAGTACAAAATAAGCAAGTTCTAATCTCTATCGCGATATGGTGTCGCCATCGTCAACACGGAGTTGAGTAGTTAGAAGCCTTAAATATAAATAAAATAAAAAAATTACAAGTATACAAATAATTTTTTTTTATGAATTTCTTCGTTGGCCATCTTGTCTTGTTGATCAACATCTCAAAAAATAATCAGGTCACTTATTTGTTATATATACAATTTTTCGAATTTATTTGAAGATCAATTGAATTGAAAAGTTATTCAAACAGGTGTAAATTAAATATCAAACACATTACAATGACATTAATGAAATTGAAATATGTTAATGCTTTTTTTGGTTTGGATTAGCTCTTACAATTAATGCTTAATAATATTTCATTATTATTTATATACAGTTATGTAAATTGCGCGCCGATTTAATTTTTCGGTTTTAAAACGCAATCATAAAATAAAACTTAGATTGTAATATTACAAATTAAATTGACAAGCGATTTAATAATGATGCTAATGAACATCTTAAAATTATAAAGAATTTATTACAAAAAATATCATCTTAGCCATAATTCGAACCTGGATCATTTTACATTCCGTGATGAAAGAATCTATCTATTCAATCACTGAGAGTATGTGGATATTTATCGCAATAACCAGTAAATTAATGAGAGAACGTCAGGCGTCGTGAATAACAATAATAAGTGAAAATGGATCAATATATAAACAACATGATTAAGCGAAAGAAGCTTTATTCGTGGATCATGATGCTTGATAATAATATTTCTATGTATTTAAAACTTACATAGAAATATTATTATCAAGCATCATGATCCACGAATAAAGCTTCTTTCGCTTAATCATGTTGTTTATATATTGATCCATTTTCACTTATTATTGTTATTATTAAACTGATAGTACTGACAGTAGTCGGACTTGAAACGTAGTCCGAACCTGGAATAGTAATATCATAAATTAAATTGATCATCAGTTTAATAATACTGATGTTATTAATGAGCATCTTAAAACACTTTAGAAAATTTATTGCCAAAAATATTATCTCAGCCACGGTTCTCCCTATATTCTATGACGAACGTTGTTATCAATTTCATTTTAGTTATGGATTGCGTTTTAAGTCTGATAATAATCGCCGCGTGGTGACTAGAACTGAAAAGTAAATTTAAAGGAGAATGTTTAAAAAGGGTCTATTTAGTCTCCAAAGGTGTAAGTAAAAACAATAGTGTTTTTTATAGATTTTGATCTCCTGAATACGATAGAACTATTAAAAAGTTCGAAGCGCTTGGGGAAGTATTCGTGTATTGTGATTTTTTTGGAGAGAGGAGAAAGAAGGAAGTAACTTCCTTCTTATTTTTAATAGTTCTATCGTATTCAGGAGAT
>NW_012042491.1:0-564 GCF_000956235.1 Wasmannia auropunctata
TTTTAAATGAGAACTTTTATTTAAAGTAACGTTTGGGAGTGAAATGATTATTAGGAAGTATTTTTTTGGACTGGGGGTTGAATAATAGAGGTGGTTTTGGGGTCAAAGTTGGTTTCATTATTTTTCTTGTTGTTTATTTCTACAACTTTTATTTAAGAGAACTTTTATTTAAAGTAACGCTTGGGAGTGAAACAATTATTAGTATTTTTTTTGACTGGGGATTGAATAATAGAGATGGCTTTGGAGTCAAAGTTGATTTCATTGCTTTTTTTATTGTTTATGTTTACAATAAGAAAGAGTTTCCACTGAAAAAGCTGAAATTGATCTTGAAATGAACTTTAGAAATGTCTTCAAGATCTAAGTAAAGGCTTTCTTCTATTTACATTTATATGGCCTTGTTTACCTTCCAAAGCCTACAATTTTTATTTGAAACTTTTATCCGAAATGCTTTTCCTAAAAATTATTTGCAAGCAAGTAGAAGAGTGGAAACTTTTTTATTGTAAACATAAACAATAAGAAAAGTAATGAAATCAACTTTGACTCCAAAGCCACCTCTATTATTCA
>NW_012042492.1:0-1102 GCF_000956235.1 Wasmannia auropunctata
TTTGTTGCTTCTCTCTCTCTATCTATCACTCTCCCCCTTACATTTACGCTCCAATTTTTCTTTTTGTTAAAGTTGATATACACTATCCAGTCGTGGATTTCACTATACCTTCATACTAATATTTAGTGGAAGATATCATTAAATGTTATATAATTACAATAATCTAAATCTGATGTTGCATGTAATAAAATACCTCAATTATGCTCCGATTTTCTAAAAAAAATATATAGATCAGATTCATATGTCTATCTTACTTAATTAGTTTGTGTGAAAAAATGTTCTGTAGAAAATTCAATGTAAGAATAATGCTACGATCGCATGAAATTTACTTGATAAAACTGTGTTGTATAATCAATATCATACATTATTATATATCCAATATTTTTGTATTTTCTTGTAATAGACTTACATTTACATTAATTTCATTATCAATACAAAAAATAAAAATTTTAATAACATATTTGTAAAAAATATTGACTTTCTATGTTTATAGCATGCTTTCTTTACTTTTATAATTGCATTTTATAAGTGTCTAAAGAAGAGCCAGAAAATATTCATAACAGGAAGTTAATTAAATTTTGTGGCTTATATACATAAATAATAATTATGGAAATAAATATAAAAAATTCATAATAATTTTTGATGAAATATCAGTTTGAAAAGCTATTGAAACGTTGTTATATTTCTTTTTCTAAATAACGTAATTGACAAAAATATTAACATAATAATTAAACCATCAAAATATATATTTAAGATTTTATTTAAAAAAATCGATTAATATTTAATATGATTTCAATTAATAAAATCGATAAATATTTTAAATTTAACAATCCTGGAAAATTCTAAGCTAATCCTCGCAATGCAATCTTTGTTATGGTACAGCTAAAAGGTACTTGGGTCAACATCGTTCGGAAAATCTCCGAAGTTGCTCTTTATGAATCCCTTATATTCGTCCGTACAAAGAAATTATTTTTATACATGTTTATTTAAGAAAGGAAACAAAACTGATATCAGGCTTCTCTTTGCAGTTAATATATCTTTAACATAAAACTCTAGCGAATGTTTTTATATATAATATAAATATTATAGATCGGAAGAGCAC
>NW_012042493.1:0-976 GCF_000956235.1 Wasmannia auropunctata
CTTTCTATCAGCTCACGTTTCCAGTCAAAGACGCTGTTATGTCTCTTCTTCTTTATGTATACAAACTTTTGGTTCATTAGAATAAGTATGCGCAACAATCATCCGACCTTCTCCCACTCATACATGCACCCACAGAGAATGCAGGGGTTCCTGAGAGAGCCATTCGAGCTTTCTTCTTATTACCAGGTTTTGAAAGGCAATCGTCGCGCGTTGACGATTGATGCCACGCAATTAATAATTTAGATTATTAGATCGAACTGGAATATCAGTGCATTCGCTGACATCGCTGACGAGAACGATGAGCGAGAGTGTTAAATCCGGAAACATCGGACAGATGGAGGATCACTTTAATAATTCCACAGTCGGTAAGTTATATATAAAATTATTACAGTTCTGTGTATAGATTTATAACGGAGGTAAATGACATTCTTCTGTACATGTATGTGCATGCGTGTGTATTACTTTGTCATTTTTATCTTTTGATAAAAATTTTCATATATAACAAAGTATAGTTGTTATTGATTGCTAACTTTTAATGATAAAACTTGAATATTTTTTCTACAACTTTGACATAAAAATAGGAGATTACAAATTAAATAAATTAAAGGCGTTTAAAAAAAGGTATCTCATACATATATTAGGCAACTTTACCCTATATATATGTAATTTTTTATTAATTGTATTTATTTTATATAGTATATTATCTAAAGGTACAAATATCATCAACTTTTGTGCACAAATATTATATATTTCAATTAATTTATTTTATTAATTTATGGAAAATTTGTTATGTAGAAACTTTGTTTGTTGCTTCTCTCTCTCTATCTATCACTCTCCCCCTTACATTTACGCTCCAATTTTT
Source organism: Wasmannia auropunctata (assembly GCF_000956235.1). Taxonomy (NCBI): domain Eukaryota; kingdom Metazoa; phylum Arthropoda; class Insecta; order Hymenoptera; family Formicidae; genus Wasmannia; species Wasmannia auropunctata. The sequence goes on from NW_012042493.1 coordinate 863, forward strand.
CTTTTTGTTAAAGTTGATATACACTATCCAGTCGTGGATTTCACTATACCTTCATACTAATATTTAGTGGAAGATATCATTAAATGTTATATAATTACAATAATCTAAATCTGA
>NW_012042494.1:0-848 GCF_000956235.1 Wasmannia auropunctata
TCAGTATTGATGGTAAGGAGCGACGGCAATCAAGGTGTAGAAGAGCCAACTAAAAATGCGTGAGTACATAAAAAGAGACAGAAAACGAGATGCCCATTTATCTTCGTATCTTCGTATCTTCGTTCAATCGCGCATGCGCAGTTGGTTTTCATGGTTAAGTGGGAAGATCTCTTTGATGGGAGATGAGGAAAAGAAAAAAAATATTTATATTAATAATAATAATACATTTTATAACGTATTTTATTTACATAAACGTTTATAAATAAAAAAATTTGTAATGTTATAATAATAAAATATTTAAATAAAACATTTTATATATTTCTTATAGTATATATATTCAGTCTTTAAACTTATTTGTTATAAATTTAACATATAATATATATTAATAGTGACATACAAATAATATATAAAAAGTATTCAACTTTTATCTATCTTCCTCTCAGTTAAGTTAATAATTATATTGACTACAACTTCGAGATTTATCAAATGGAATAAATTGGGTTGTCGATCAATGCGCGCGCAACATTAGACAAGGATAAAAATGGCTCTCTCATTTTCTCTCTCTTTCTATCAGCTCACGTTTCCAGTCAAAGGCGCCGCTATGTCTCTTCTACTCTATGTATATAAACTTTTGGTTCATTAGAATAAGTATGCGCAACAATCATCCGACCTTCTCCCACTCATACATGCACCCACAGAGAATGCAGGGGTTCCTGAGAGAGCCATTCGAGCTTTCTTCTTATTACCAGGTTTTGAAAGGCAATCGTCGCGCGTTGACGATTGATGCCACGCAATTAATAATTTAGATTATTAGATCGAACTGGAATATCAGTGCATTCGCTGACATC
>NW_012042495.1:0-725 GCF_000956235.1 Wasmannia auropunctata
GTGTATAAGAGACAGGCCCTGTACCTATTAGTGTGCTTTTATATTTAAATAAGTCATAAAAATAAACTGGTACAAATAAATAGATAAAGTATTTTTTTTCTATAAAGTTAATACTTTAACTTAATAAAAAAAATACTTTGTCTATATATTTGTACCTAGTTTACTTTTATGACTTATTTAAATATAAAAGCACACTAATAGATTCAGGGTACATTAATAGGGACAGTTACCCTAGTGCACGTTAAGATAAAATGATTCCCCGCATCGCTACTCACGCATCTAATAATATAAATCAACAAAGTACTTTATTGAAAACTTTTGTATGACTGTTTAAGTACATTTAAAAATTAAAAAATATTTTCTTACGCAGCGCAAAAAGTTCGAGATCCGAGCGGTCGATCAGCCGGAAAAACTCACCCTCTATAGCGGGTGCGATGACAAGAGTAAACTCCTCTTGGGACTCTGCCGTGACACCCATCAGTTCTCTATGGCTATAGCGCCTAGAGTAAATGAAGCTATGAGACGGGAGGAAGAAGGTGAACCTACTTTGCTTATTTTTATTCGCTATTAATTATCCATGTTGAATAATTAATTAATTATAATCGCTCGATATCTTATTCTCTTTTCCTCCGCCACTTCATAATAATATCATACATCTTTTCTGTTTCCCCTCTTAATCCTATTATTCATTTCCCTAATTTTTTCCCCGAGACCGCTATGAAGAA
>NW_012042496.1:0-838 GCF_000956235.1 Wasmannia auropunctata
AAATTAACAATATATTTAGTAGGAGCAGTGGCGACTTCAACGAATGGTTAAAAATGACTCAATTTTAGTTTAATTTGACACTATGAATTTAACAGTGCACCTGACAGATCATTCGTCATGCAGGAGCGAACGAGGAATTTCTCCCTCTCTCCCTTTTTATCTCGCGAGCAGTCCCATATCCGTCGTGTAAATGTCGCCGGGAATTGGCGTCGTCTCCTTGTCATCGCCGCGTCTACGTTCCTTTCCTGCTCTGTCACTCGGCCCGTAAGGGAATGCACGACCAGATTCCCCCCCGTATGCGTTCCCGCTCATTAAGAAAGCACGACCGTCCCAATTTAATAACGTCGGTGCCCTCCCACGCGCGACTCTCGTCGCTATTTTTAGTTACGACGCGCCCCGACGACAGCTGGATCGTGACGCAGAAGTTTGCCTTATGACATTTCATGAGAAATTCCCGAGGGAGAGCCCATATCGCGCGAAGACAGCCGTAAGAAAATGATTTCGAGGGTGGATGAATTACATTTCGAAACAGGATTTCCCGGGCAATACGTTTCGTTTCTTCGCGAGATCCTTCAGATGTAGGAGAGGCTAAGCGAAAGAGTAAAACTTAAGGGATCGATGTCCGTTCGGTGTAACTTTCTACGAACGAGAAGTTACACAGGATCCTCCTAGGCTCTCGAGCGATTGACTCGAAGCTTTTCCCGTGTCGCGAGCACCTGGTCGAAGGAAGCGACTGTCACGAGGGAAGGGCGCGCGGGAGTTTGAAAGTAATTTGCAGATGGAGGGGCCGGGTTAAGGTAAATAAACAAGATTGCTTCGTAAAGTCCTCCCCTGCATG
>NW_012042497.1:0-931 GCF_000956235.1 Wasmannia auropunctata
AGAGGGAGGGCGAGAGAAAGAAAGATACGGCTTGTTTTCGTGCGTCGCGATCTCCGCGAGCGAATATCAAAAAAATCGTCGACGGGACGTCACCAACGTCGAATATTGTGAGATTTGATCCTTTGCACCCTTCACTCCGGGGAAAAACGAAAAAATAACGCTGAGATAAAAGACTGACTCAATTTTGCATTGGCAACTTTGTCGGGCAATACTTTTCTCCCGAAAAGACGGAAAATTGCAAGTAGAATTGTTAGATAAAAAAAGAACGAGTGTTTATTGTTCGTCGGTGACACCCCGGTGTCAGAATGCAAAGAATCGGAGAAAATTTGACCTTTTTATCTCCGCGTCCGTCCACCGGTCGGACGACCTGGGAACGGCGAGACGCGCACGGAACTCGATTAAGCGAGGTGGGAAAGAAAAAAAAAGAAGAAAAGAAAAAGAAAGGAAAGAGAAGGAAAGAAGAGGAACGGTCGTTTAAAAAAACTCGTCCTCCCGGTTACGCAAAACCGCGACGCGGCGCGGTCGGTCGCGGCCAGAAATAAAGAGTCGCGCGCGCGCGGGCCTTTTACGACGAAAAGCCGCGCGAGGGAAGAGTTTAGCGCACTTGGTGCGCCGTTTACGCCCGCCCGGGTGCTACGCGTGCGTGTGCACGCGCACCACGTTGCATTTGATCGCGATCGAGTCGGCTTCGAAAGTCCAACCTTAAAAAGGTGCAAATTTAGATGAGATGCTCGGTTTAGCGTTAGGGCCATGGTACACAGAAAAACTTAAGCAGCAAGACGTAAGCAGTAAAGAAATCAACATGTTGGATTTTTGCTAGTCACACGTAACTTCAATTCTTTGACGCGTCATAGCGTCCAAGAAAGAGAAGCTAGATTTTCTCAGCTTCCGCGTCAAAGGCTGTTGTTTTGTTCTAAACATTTTAGATACG
>NW_012042498.1:0-515 GCF_000956235.1 Wasmannia auropunctata
TGTGTTATAAACTTGTGATACATGTAATAACAGAAAATATATCTCGTGATGTGATACAACAGAAAATATAAGTATAATGGAAAATTGCGGAAGAAGTACGGAACCTTGTTTATGATTAATTTATTTTTAATAAGTTCTAATAGGTCTAATATATGTATACGCGCGATTGAGATCATCTTCAATCTATCGAAAACGTAAATGATATAAACCGCAATTATAACTTTTTAAAATTGATTATTATAAAGTGGTCTTATATTGTAATTTAAAAAATTATTGATTATTAATAAATAAAATAATACGCTTTGAGCCAGAGCATTATTTAATTGTCAATTATATAATAAAATTTGTTAAAATGCAATTACACAATAAATATACTCAACAGATATACCGCTATTTATATTATATTATAAATTAAGGTTAAATTTCAATATGAATTGCTGCAAAATTCCTTTTCATGCGCAACAAATGCGGTGGAAACGATTCTGAAAAATTTGAATCACGTGACATTTTGCTGC
>NW_012042499.1:0-907 GCF_000956235.1 Wasmannia auropunctata
TATACGGGTATTAATTCGCCCAGATTCTTAGAGTCGAATGATATAATACTAATACGTTATGAATGAATACCGAAAGTAAAGAAGTACTAAATCAGCGCGAAAATTCTAGAACGTGGAACCACTCGGCCACAGACGTCCACCTCAGTCCGTGGCTCGCACACGAATCCAATAAAGACTTCAGACGCGAATGAGGCCTCGAACGCGTTTGTAGTTGGCACTAAATAGTAGCAATCTGGAACCTGGAGCAGTATTAACGAAAACCGAGCGCGGCCCAAAGAAATATCGTCGAGATGGCCGACAGGCGATTCAGCATGGTGAACTATTTCGCGGAGAACGAGGGCTACCGATGCGGCTACTGCAAGAACCCCGACACGAATTTCAGTCACGGTGAGAGCGGCGAGAGCTGTACCGCATTGATGCACTTCGCTTCGCGGAGTATCGGATATTTTCATGTCCCATTTTCATGTCACTCTGTGTAACAATAACGGTCTACATTCTCTCGTTAAAAAACTGTTAAAAACAAACCGAAATAAGTACCTGATTCAAGGTGCCACGGTTGTTCCATCCTTCGGATGAGCCGCGTGGTAATTTATAATATCCATCAAATAAATTACCGCAGTTTATTCGAAGCTGGAACAACCGGGCGTACGTTTGAGTTTTATTTCGATGTCAAGTCAAACGTCAATAAGTCGTCGTTTGTCGCGCAGGTATGTGGGCGTACATGTTGACGGTGCACGACTACCAGAGCTTGATAGACAGGGGATGGAGGCGGAGCGGTATGTACTGCTATAAACCCACAATGAACCTGACCTGCTGTCCGCAATATACTATCAAGTGAGCAATATTCCTGATTCCTGAATTTGAGATGTAATATGTATATATGATGTATTGCTTAAACACATCATAT
>NW_012042500.1:0-584 GCF_000956235.1 Wasmannia auropunctata
TATACATATAACGAATACTGTGATGTTATTTATTAACTACTTATGGCGAATCTGTTGTGAAGAAAAATCGGTTGATTGTAAATACCATTAATACCAATTAATACCATATTCTCTTATCTTATTTTTATTCATTGATATTCCGTAACATTATTCTGATATTAACCCTTTGAAGCATACATTTTTCGTTACCTACTTTGGTGATTGACTTGAAAATTGGTACTCGGGAGTTTTCGAGGTTGTTGATTACGAATCTGAGGTCAAAATTTAAAAATTCAAAATGGCGGATTCAAGATCCGAGAACCCCCAGATAAACATTTTTATAAGATTTGCATCGTTTTTCAAATTCGGGTCCGTCATATTGGATCCGCCATCTTGAATTTCGGGAATCTGATAACTGGTTCGTAATCGGCGATCTCAAAAACCCTTGAAGGAAAATCTTTGAGTGACTCTGAGAACTTTCGGAGATAATGAATTTTCTCCAGAAAAGTTTCAATTTTTCAACGTTTGTTTATTTGTATAAACAAAATCACCCATGATTTCAAATTACTGCACATCGATTCTTATGCTTGAATGTATAACTGATA
>NW_012042501.1:0-460 GCF_000956235.1 Wasmannia auropunctata
GAAAGAATCGAGTTAAAGAGATTGGATATCACATATACATATAAATAAGTTACAATTTACGCTATTCTTATTTGGTTATTTGAAATGCGTTTGAAATTCGTAACATTAGTATAACGAATAAGTTGTTACAAACACTATTTTAACACGTGTGATCTACTTTCATACGAAGAATTGAATTCATATCAAACGATAGATATCGTTATTGCTTCATTACCAGGAAAGGGACTATGTATGTTAAGGTTTCTAGCTGTTAGCAATACTATAGACCTGATCTGACCCGTTTCACAAGGTTCGCATCAAACGTTATCGTGGGTGTAAAGGCATCACCTATTATCGCTAAATACAATGGCGAAGGCCTATACCGTGGCATCGTCAACAGAGTAGATTTAAGATATCCCGCTAAATGCTGCAGACGTGTCACCGCAATTACACCGAGAGAGAGAGAGAGAGAGAGAGAGAG
>NW_012042502.1:0-1053 GCF_000956235.1 Wasmannia auropunctata
ATCCGCATTTCCCGTTTGCGTTGAATTATCACTTTGATTACTGAACTATCTTGTTAATTAAACTTGGCGAGTATTTTGTGACTAATAAACGATTGAAACTTTTTTTCAACCTTTTTTTCAGTAGATTCTTATTGTGCAATTTATCACAATTATCACGAATTATCACAATTAAATGGAAATGTAAACTGTATACGATGCATCTCAATAATTACAGTTAGGTTTTATATAACGCAAATGAAAAGTTTCCTCAGGGCAATGAAGAGAGAAGTCTTATGAATGACGGTAAATTAGAATCGACTTCCAGGCACGCTGTCGCTGGTTTTCCGCTGCCTTCTCGCTGCATCCTAATTTTATTTCTACGATTTCGTCTGACGAAATCCGACCGGATCGATAAGAGAAACGATTACTAATCAACGACTTCTCTTCCTGTCATCGCAAAATTGTTTCTATTTTAACAGGCTAATCATACTTTCTCTCTCACTTTATTGCGGAATACTCTGCTGCTTATCTTAAATCCGTGGCAAATTATTAACATGCGTCGATTTATATTGAAGGTCAAGTTTATTTTTATCTGGCAATTTCTTTATTTGTGAATTGGCCGCTTCCTTTCTCAGAAAGCGAATTTTTCCATAATCACAATTTTTTAGGAGCAATCGGTAATTGCACGTTTTAGCGCTTTTTCTCTATAATATATGTAAAGATAAAAAAGAGATGATACGTGCATATAATACAAAAGAAAATACCATCGTGATTGGCAAACAAGATGGTGCACCGAAGAGCAATTCACACCAACGAAATGGCGCTTCGGCATTTCCATGCCTATTACATCCAATAAAATGAATTTGTTCAATGTGCCGTGCTATGATCGCGAACTCGCAACGTTACGAATCACGCGGTGTAAATTAATGACGGATTATTGTTAGCATCAGGATGTCGGCGCTGTAGTTAGCAAGCAATTAACGTTATGGCTTTGACTCTCATAAATACATATTCGTTCATGACGCGTTTATAATATTTATATTTATCTGGGACGCTGTTTCTGTTTTTAAATTA
>NW_012042503.1:0-420 GCF_000956235.1 Wasmannia auropunctata
TATCCCCTGTGTGCCTTGTCGACTCAGTTATGCTATACGAAGTTATTACGTGCCGTATTAGCTGGCCGAAACTTAAGGAATAGCTGTTATTAACAATGACTCATTGGGCTCTCTGGTACGGCAATCTCCGATACGGCAACGACGTGTCTCAGTAAGGTGCTTGTGGATCTCCGATCTACGGTATGGCGTCTCATTAGAGTGCTCATAAGAGATATACATCATATTTGTCCGAAATTGAATTAATTCTCCGTCAAAATATTTTGTTAAACAGAGTAAGAATGTAAGAAACGTGTAATTTTTTCTACGTACTTGTATCAAAGTTTAAGAAGTAATCTCTCAATCAAGTTAACGCTTATATTTGATTTTCAGCAATGCGATACATACACGGCGATAAGGTGTGGATGGATAATTATAAATGGA
>NW_012042504.1:0-856 GCF_000956235.1 Wasmannia auropunctata
CGTACGTACGTACGTACGTACGTACGTACGTACGTACGTACGTACGTACGTACGTACTACTACGTCTCGTGTACGCTCTCTCTCTCTCTCTCTCTCTCTCTCTCTCTCTCTCTCTCTCTCTCTCTCTCTCTCTCTTTCTCTTTCGCGTGCGCGCGCGAATTCTCATCGTCTGTGAGTCCCTTCCCCTTTGCCAGTCCGCGATAATACCCACAAGAGTGTAATTGTCTTCCTTTCATAATCTGACGCGGGTATATTATATATATATATTTTTAATGACGATTCTCGACGTATATTCGAGGTGAAGTCAGAAAATGATTGTCAAGTCTCGTCGAGATGGTGCGCGGCGGGACGGGCGATGGGACTTTTACCTGGGCGCGCGAAAAGACTGAAAAGTCTTTCCCATGAGAGAAAGACAGAGAGAAAGGAACGGGAACGGTGAAGCAAGGCGAGCCGGTGATCGCGTAGTGGGACCAACAAAGTTACCTGGATCGACAACAGATACTTTTCTCGGCAGTAACCACCAAGACACCATGACGACACGATCACTCGCATCGTCCCCGACGCGACGACCGTCGGCTGTCGGCCTGATCACCGCGCTCCTCCTCATCGCGGCGGCACGTAAGTCCTCTCTCTCTCTCTCAATTTAATCGCTGAATCTCGATCGACCCAATTGATTTCGGGAAAGTGTTGTCTGCCTTTCGGCGTTTTTGCTAATCCGGCTCTTGGCGGCACGGTTTTGCGAAAGTTCATCGAGCTCCGATGCGATCGATGAAGATTATTACATGGTGAAGTCGCAAATTCGCGCAAGTCTCACGATGCGGACAGGATACGTTTAATTAAAAATATCTCGCGATCT
>NW_012042505.1:0-317 GCF_000956235.1 Wasmannia auropunctata
AAAATCTTAACATTACTCCAATCCATATCGTGAGCGCAATGTAACCTATGTTCTGTTATTACAGAGTGATTGTCCTTATTTCTATTAATGTCTTTCCGATGTTCATTAATTCTAGTTAACAATTTCCTACCTGTTTGTCCTACATAACTTGCATCGCAATTCGAACATTCTATCTTGTAGACAACGTTTCTCTTGAGTTCTTTATAGGTAAGGGATCTTTCTGCGCTTTGACAATTCCATTAAGCTTATTCCATTGATGCTGTGAAATGCCATTTTTGCATTAATGTCTTTTGCAATGTCTTTAAATCTCTCCGAAA
>NW_012042506.1:0-333 GCF_000956235.1 Wasmannia auropunctata
AATCCGTTTCTATAACGCGCACTGACAAGTATGCTGTCCTTGTCTATCTCTAGAAATCCATACTTTTGTTGCCAGCAATTGTGACACAATTTACAGAAATCCTCGTAAGACATGTCGGTGTTTACGTGATCGTTGTACACATGTTTCAGATTTGTACCATCCTGTTTGAACAGGATCAAAAAATTCGCGTTGTCGCGTATAAGATGCTTCGGTATCTTTGCATAAGTCTGACAGAGATAGAAACTGTCAACGTCCGCGTGTCGGCCCATTGCAAAGTATTCTCTTATCGTATCTTGCTTGTCGCATGCCACGTCATCAAAGATAAAGATGGAA
>NW_012042507.1:0-364 GCF_000956235.1 Wasmannia auropunctata
CTCGATGATGGGCTTAAAGTGTCTCTACAGCGCGATATTTTCTTCCATTCTACCAGTTTTCAAGGCGCGACATTTTTTGCGAATAAAATCGCTCGTTTTTTCAATCTGTTGCGCTATTCTCTCGCGATTCTCCATGTCGGGAATATTGCACAATCGATGTATCGACAACAACTAACCACGTTACAGTACCGCAAAGTCATTAAATCCGTTTCTATAACGCGCACTGACAAGTATGCTGTCCTTGTCTATCTCTAGAAATCCATACTTTTGTTGCCAGCAATTGTGACACAATTTACAGAAATCCTCGTAAGACATGTCGGTGTTTACGTGATCGTTGTACACATGTTTCAGATTTGTACCATCA
>NW_012042508.1:0-1028 GCF_000956235.1 Wasmannia auropunctata
TTCGGCTTCAAAACTAATGTAGTGACGTTTCTCGCCTCGTTGTTGCTTTGCCCATAAAAGGCTGCAATGTCATAACATTTTTAAGACTCAAACACTCTCTGCTTTTGGTTTTTGTGAAAAAAACAGTTTATTGGGACGAAAAATCTCACTTAGGCCATTTTAAAGTAGAGGCCTTACCCTTCAAAACGCGCTAAGGAACAATGTCTTGCGATTCCTGGAAGCCGAGATATTGGTTTCTGAAAATCGACAAAATTTGCAGTTTTTAAAGTGCTCCCCTAATTTTTTTGCGTAGTATATTATCGTTTTTATCCATAATACGTTTGTTGCCGAGCTTCGTTCCATCATTGCTAAAATAAACTCCGTAAATGTCGTCTATGTTGACCACTTTTTTACCGCTTAGGACCGCCCCCAGATATTTTTGCCCCAAAGGACCATAGTGCATTTGTAGCTTTTCTTGTCCCTCGGATGTTTGCAATTGGTTTCGAACGGATGTTACGAGCGGCTCATTGGCGATTTCGAAAATTTCTTCAACGGAGGGGGCGTACGATTCATCGTGTGATGGTAATATTTCAGACATTTCATTCAAAGTAAACGGCACAGTTTTCGAACGTTTCAGCATTGATTTAACCGGAGTGGAAGCCAGTATAGAATTGTCTAACGAGGCGCTTGATTTTTTTCGTTTGAGTGTTGGTTTCATATATCCGTCTACTCCCGAAAAGAACGATTCGTTCTCGACCAATTCATCGTCGGCGATATTTTCAGCAATTCGTTTTAGAGGCTCGATGATGGGCTTAAAGTGTCTCTCCAGCGCGATATTTTCTTCCATTCTACCAGTTTTCAAGGCGCGACATTTTTTGCGAATAAAATCGCTCGTTTTTCAATCTGTTGCGCTATTCTCTCGCGATTCTCCATGTCGGGAATATTGCACAATCGATGTATCGACAACAACTAACCACGTTACAGTACCGCAAAGTCATTAAATCCGTTTCTATAACGCGCACTGACAAGTATGCTGTCCTTGTCTATCT
>NW_012042509.1:0-487 GCF_000956235.1 Wasmannia auropunctata
TTATTGAATTATTAGTCATATGAAGGGACTAACTTGACTGGGATTTTCTCGATAAAACCACTTTAATTAAGTGGTTTTCTTTTAGTTTACTTATATTTTCTTCATGTTTTAATTTAACTTGCCGCTATATCTTGTTCTTGTTTCATTACTTGTTTATTATAATACGTTGCATTTGTAAGTTTTCTTAAGTATATACAGGGTGTCCCGTAATGACCGGACTAACGCTTAAGGGTAGATTCCTGAGATCATTTTAAGACAAAAGTTCCAATACCAAAATGTTGAGACTATAATAGTTTTTGAATTATAAGTGTTTAAAGTTAACTAATCAGATCGTCTAAAGTTGGCGCGCTCAGGTACGGCACGCGCAACTCTTAAAAACAAAAGCTGACTTATCGCCCCTTTTATTAATATCGATATAAGGATTACATATGTGAATATAAGATTATTTTATTGATATTTCTGCAAACACATTGCGCGATAACATTGA
>NW_012042510.1:0-855 GCF_000956235.1 Wasmannia auropunctata
AGCCAGGGACGGCCCCTCCATAGAATCTGTCCGGAGGGTGAGCTGCCTGAGCGTGCCAACCCGGGAGCGCACCTGGTAGGTACCGCCGACGAGAAGGAACACCGCCGCTAATTTGAATTGCCGCGCGCGGGGACGCAGGACCCGCGGCGCTACGCACCTCGCGCGATTCGCGGAGGTCGCGAGCTCGCACGCCCGCCAATTAGGGGCGCGGAAGAAGATACCACGTGGGCCCTCCGGCCCACCGAGCTCACGGAAGCAGCAGCACCCGGCACTTGTGCTGTGGTTAGAGTAGTGGAAGGACGCAGGACGGGCCTTAATTCGTGAGAGAAATAGATTGCCCGTGGAAAATCCAGCAGCGGCCGAGACAAGCTATCGTTCCCGTCTTCGAGGAGTTTTCGGTGAGACGAACGCACTCATGTAAAGCCGCCGATTTATACTTGTGTCAGACGGGCCGCGGGGAACTCGCGCTCAGACTTATCGTTCTCGTTTGTAATTCGGCTATCGCCGAGAAAGATTCCGTATATCCCGGCGCCCCGTCTGACTTCGCGTATTGAGATTGTGTTACAGGACCGTCGCGCCCGCCCCGCGCCCGCCGAGCGCCACAGCCAAGTCACTTCATGTAATTGTGTCGTCCCCGTCCTTGTGCACGTGTGATAATTCGCGTTTTCGAGAGGGCCTTGTGCCCCAGTTACGGGATTAAGAGAGTTTCCGGGATCACGGGATCCCGCGGGACATATTAGTTCCCGAGTTTCGATTTCGCTGTGTCGATCACGTTGCCCGCGTACGCCGAGCGCTCCGCGCCGGCGTGCCCGCGAGTATCACGCCCGCACTGCATGCTTTATGATTTCGCATGTA
>NW_012042511.1:0-865 GCF_000956235.1 Wasmannia auropunctata
TATATATATATATATATATATATGCACAGTGTGATCCATAAGTTCTCGGACTGATTTTTTTGCAACCTCCCCATTGACGCCATTTATCGGACGACTGTTGAACTACATAGAGTGAACCTTTTCGAACAGCCATATTTGGCTTATAAATAGTAATGATTGGAGAGACGTACCAATGGTTACGATTCAAAATTATTGTTAATCAAAATTGCAGACTAATTTGTATGTCGTAAATTCTTACTTTCTAGATTTTTTTGAAAATAAAAAGAAACGTTTTAAAAAACATTATTTTCCACTTTTTGCGTATTAAAAAACTTTGTATACTTATTTTGTAAAAGACAATATATACGTATTATTTTAAAAATAAATTGTTATTAATATATATTGTATTTACAAATCTTTCATTAAAATATATATATAAAAACCCTATTAACTAATAGTAATTAATCTTTTAACCATTGGCAAATAGTAACCATTAACGAATAGTGTATATGTATCATTTTATTTTTGGTTTTTACTGTTAAATCAGGATAAAATGATACATCAGGTGCATAATGTATGAAACAGAACATACCTTTAGTGACACTAAGTGTTCAGCACTACTGCAGTGATACTATTAATATTTAACACTACTGCAGTATCCTATTAACATTTATAAAAAAATATATCTTCATTTTTTAAATAATTTTATTAATACGATATATCATTGATATATGTATATTTATTAACATTGAGTAATAATGGATCATCACGAAGTGTCTACAGTTCCCGATCAAAGAAGTCAAGCAGCGTTGAGGGCAGTCATGGCTTGGATGGGTGACCGCCTTACAAAAAAATATGATTGGGAGCCAATGATATTATTGACCAA
>NW_012042512.1:0-557 GCF_000956235.1 Wasmannia auropunctata
AGCGCCGCGCAAGATCTCGCGGCGATCGGTAGGCTCGTGGATTACCATGACCTGCACGACGTTCTTTTAGACTAGAGAGAAGCATGAGACGGCCGATAATTGCTTTTATTTTTGAAATGGAACTACGTACATACGTCAACAGCAATGAATCGCTGGGTCACATAGATCGGTGAACTTACCGACGTGTCCGAGTTGTTAGGCACGCGTGTCTGCCCAGTCAGTAAGTCGGTAAGTTCACCAGCTATGTGACCCAGCGATTCATTGCTGTTGACGTATGTACGTAGTTCCATTTCAAAAATAAAAGCAATTATCGGCCGTCTCATGCTTCTCTCTAGTCTAAAAGAACGTCGTGCAGGTCATGGTAATCCACGAGCCTACCGATCGCCGCGAGATCTTGCGCGGCGCTGTCGAAATGGAGCCTGCTACGTTCCATAATTTTTTTACAGATGTCAGAATGTATCATGCGAATCAATTGACGGTAAATGTCCAGTTGCAGGCTACGGTAGGGTACTGCATTATAGTCCCCTCGGCTACGGTAGTGCACGAGCCTCGGGAGA